>NC_140594.1:838551826-838606826 GCF_964204655.1 Triturus cristatus
TCTTAGGACGGCCCCTTCATCTCTTGGCAGGGGGGGCCGCTGCTGCAGGGCCAGTGGGGTCTGCGGACTCACCCCTCTCTGTGGCCGCAGGGGAGGATGGTGAACTGTCATCCTGCGGCCCACCAGAGGGAGGTGGAGCTGTTGGTTGTGGCGCAGGCCTGTCCCTCAGTATCGCCACTTGCTGGCCCAAGAAGTCCACAATTTTGTCCCATGCGGGTGTCGATGGACCTCATCAGCAGGATGAGCTCGCGGAACAGTTCGTCCGACTGGCCCATTTGTCCCTGGGCCCGTTCATATGCCCCAAGGACTCGGGTGATGTGGTATAGGGATTGGGTCCCAGCCTCTTGTTGTCTGTGGGTGACTGTGAGAAGTTGGCCTGGTATATACTGGTCACTAGTTAAAGTGGCCACCTTGCACCAGTACAATTTGACTCTTATGGTAGATAGGTTTAAGACAACCTTTTAAAGAAAGCTATCCTAGTAATAGCTGTGGAGAGCAGCCTTCAGGCTAAGTCTCAGAGGAATGTAAAGCAGCTTGTTTCACCTTATAATCTCTTGAATCACTAAATGAAAGGACACCACACAGGTATATATATAAAATATATATGTATTTATTACTAGACACACTATACTAATCTCTTTATGAGATTAGAAGTCAAGGACATATACACAAATCAACATTTCACAACAAATTAAGCACTTATATGGCTGGGGCCCTAGGGGCGTACCAGACCATATACTAAAAAAGAGGTATAAGAAGAACGACTTGAGAAGGGAGAAGGCCTAAGGTCTTCAGAAGCACTGGGGCCTCACTCATCCACCCAAGGCAGCTAAGTAAAGGACCCACGGGATACGCATGCAGTGTGAGAACACAGCCGCGGATCCCAATAGACTTCAATGGAGCAAGTCGCGGTTGGAATTTTAAAGTTTTAGGATACTTCGGGAGAGTCTACAAGCAAGTCACTTACAGGGTAAGTAGTTCTAGAGCCAACACACACAGGAGCACCGGAGTACTCGAGTTACCTCACCCAGGGAAGCCGGGTGCATAGGTGTCTTTTGGTGTCGGGTCGCGGCATCGTTTTCAATGGGAGCCAAAGAAGACTTGCTGCTTTTGAAGACAGGAGAAGTGTCCGGTGGAATCCAAGGCTGGATTCTGAAGAAAGAAGACCTGAAAGCAGTGGAGACAGTGTTCAAAGTCACTTGCCAGTGACCCGGGGCCAGGAAGATGGTTGCCCACAGCAGTCGGGTGATTTCAGGTGATCACGGGTGTCTTGACTCTTCAGCCACAAGGTCCAGGAGGCATCGACAACAACCAGGAGCTGGATTCTGAGTGTCCCACAAAGTCTGCAGCTTACTGAGGTGTCGGCAACCAGATTAGAGCCCACAAGCCTTGGCAACAGCAAGTCTCATGGAATGTGAAGAAAGTCAGCAGTGCAGGCCAGCCAGGTCTGAGGGACTCACGCAGCAAGGGTAAGTCCGGGCAGGTCTGTAGCAACCAGGGGAGCCCTTTGGTTCTGTAGAAAAGTCTTCAGGGGACCCACAAGCCAACCGGCAAGGGATCGCAAAGATGCCTCGGGAGGATTCACTTCACAGGAGCCCACGGTCACTCGGGACGAGGTAGGCCACTGATTTTCGGTGGAAATCCTGCTGGAGGCTTGCACCACACGTGGTTCAATGCAAAAGTTCGTAGAATGTTGTGAAGGGGTTGCACTTGACAATAGTGCACGGTACCCGGGTATTGCTGTTCCTCGTCACTCGTGGGGTCCATTTGCCTCACTTTTGCTGGGGACTCACAATGGCCATCGAGAAGTCAGGATATCTACTTCCAGGGCTGCAGGGACTTTGGACTCCGGCAGGAGCAGGAAGGTTTGCGACCGTTGATGTAAAGTTTTGGTGCCTGCCAAGCAGGGGAGTCACTCCTTGACTCCAAGGGAGATTTTCCAGTCTTCCAGAGGTAGTGGAACGTCGAAGGTCCAGGATTCTTCTTCAGAGTGTCGTCCAGGGATATCTAGTTTGCAATGGCAAGGGTTCCCTAACTTATACTACAAGGAAGGGAGGGACTAGCTCTATGACCACTCCTAAGGGAAGGTCAGGGGAGTTGGTGGCTACACCCTTTTCCCTTTGTCCAGTTTCACACCAGAGCAGGGGCTGGTAGCCCCTGAACCGGTTTAAGCTGGCATATGCACAGAGGAGCCTACTGCTCCCCCAGTGCAGGACTTCAAAGCACTCTAGGAGTGCACCCACCCAGCCCCAATACACTAAATCCTGTCTGGAAGGTGGTTACACCTCCCTGTGACAGGATGCCTATTGTTGGGCCTCTTCCACTGCGAGTTTCGGTCAGCAGCAGGAGAACAGAGAGGCCGGGGCCCTGATTAGCAGGGACCCAGCCAGACTATAGCCAGAAATCAGTGTAAACATCAGAAAAAAAGTGGGGGCAACATTAGTGCCAGAGTCCACTTCAGAACCCAGGGTCAACACTACTACACCCTTATTCTGATTACCACCTCCACCAGTAGCTGTACTAGGGGGAACAGTTGCCTTAGGGGCAGGAGTTATGGTGGTTTGGTCTTTGGACTTGTTACAGTCAGAAGTCCAGTGCCCTTTCTGTTGGCCTTTTCCTTTGTTGGACTGTGAATCCCCACCAGATGCAGATTTTTGGGGCCCTTGTGAAGACTTCTGGTCTTTTGACTTATCCCCACCTTTCTCAGGGCCTTTAGGATCCTGCTTCTTAGTGTCACCCCATTGGTTCTGGGTTTTCTGCCTCACCCTGGTTCTGACCCATTTGTCTGCCTTCTTTCCCAATTCTTGGGAAGAGGTCAGATCAGAGTCCACCAGGTACTGATGCAACAACTAGTTTTGGCAATTATTAAGGATCTGTTCTCTCATCATAAGTTTATACAATCCCTTAAAATCAGTAACTCTACTACCAACCAGCCAACCCTCCAGAGCCTTGGTTGCACAATCAACAAAGTCAGTCCAGTCCTGAGTCTGTGCTTTCTGGGTGTCTCTGAACTTCAACCTGTATTGTTCAGTGGTTAAGCCAAACCCATCTATTAATGCACTCTTCAGGACTTCATAATCATCAGCATCCTCTTCTCTAACAGTGAGGAGCTTGTCTCTACCTTTATCAGAAAAGGAGAGCCACAAGATTGCTGCCCACTGTTTCTGGGGGACCTGTTGTACTCTATAGGCCCTCTCCATTGCAGTTATCCATTTGTGGATATCATCCCCACTCTGAAGATCGTTATCTATATATGTACAATGCTAAGTTAGCACAACCTCGTTAGATGTTAGAAAGCCATCTTGCCGCTTTTGCTGCTTTTGCACACGACACTGTAGTCACATGTCATTAAATTGAGAAATGCTTGCTCGACTTTGCTTCACATGAGAACTGTCTGTTGTTCACATCCCAAACAGTGAGCAGCGACCTTGGTCTGTACATAGTGTAAAGAAACAGTCTGGGTCGCTAGACGGTGCATGTTGTTCGGTTCAGGTTGATCGGCCCACTATTTAGCCATAACACGCACGCAGCTGCAAATACCTGAAAGTCGGGTGCTTTTAATATTGCAGTGTTACATGTTTTCATTACATTTGGAAGAAGAGCTTTCCCAGGAGCAGAGCCTAGCTGATCCTGTGATGTGATCTCACTGAGCTGATCTTTACGGTATGAGGTTCCCCATTCAAGCCTAGAGACCTTTAACTAGTCTAATAATAATAATATTAGTTTGCTAGCGAAAGGAAGGTGGCTGAGATCCACTGTCATTTTAGTATGATTACTCCTTTCATTTTCTATGGTATTGTAACTATGCTGATGGTTTTGATTTTAATCGTTTGTCTGCTTATGTTAGCCAAAATACTGCATCTTAGGACACGAGGTTTATAAAATAAACTCTTTAAACTTTACCGTGTCTCTGTTTATTCTGTTGTGGACTGATATGAGAACAATTTCGAACAGGTATTTCTGATTCCCACCATTCCTGAGAAATACACTAAGTCGCTTGTTCTGGGTTGTCTATACATTGGGACCGCCGAGATAAACCTCGGATAACGAATAGGACACTGATGCTGGTCGGATAAGGGGTTCTGGGTTCTGAGGTGAGTTTTTGGTACACCACAATTCACTGAGGTCCTGGTTTCCTGTGCATAGTTCTGTGCATAAGCAGAATCCCTGCAACATGGTGCACCTAACGTTTGGTCTATTGATTTTAAACGCCTTAGTAGGGCTTATATTAGTCCACAACACCCTCACTCTGGTTTCCGGTTGACGGGAGTGACGGTTTAACCTACCTGTGTTTCGACTAATTGGTTCCTTCAAGCTTGATCATTAAAAAGGTTATTTTTACTGAACCCCAGTGCTACTGTTGATATCGTTGATACTCTTTAGTGTGTCCTAATGGCGGTTGACATAGCCGCGCATAGTCGTGCACCTCTACGCCGTCATTTGACGACGTATGGGGTGCCAGATGATGGGTTGGCTGTTATTTTTGTGGTGAGTGCTGATGCGTCATACCCGTATGAGTTGTTTTACTCATGGGTGACTTTTCCGGCAGTGGATGACGATGATACGTTTCATACCTTTACTCCCACACAGCTGCCTGCGGTCTATACCCCGTATAGGACACAAGAAATTCCAATCTCTGCCTGGCAGCATACTATTTGGTTTAATGGCGCCCTCCCCTATTCGGTTGCACCGGCGAGAATGGGCCCGTTGTCTATTGCAGGGGCCACATGGCCGGTGCTGGCCGGTTTTACGCCTCATCCCCGTTATCTCATGGTGACGGTGGCTGAGTTGCGGGTGTTGCACACAGCCCTAATTACCGTTCATAGGGCTTTGGTGCAGTACGTGTCACGCAACATGCAGGTGGGGGCACCTGCTGTTGCGGGACAACCAACGGACTACCACGCGGTGGTTATTAGTCCTGTTATGGTTAATTCGGTAGTCGGCAAGCGCCCCCAAAATAAGGATGAATTTCCTTACTGGCTTGCTGAGAAATTTGACCAACTGGAGGCGGTTTTCCCGCATACCACTCCTGTGGAGAAACACAGGATCCTCACCATTAGTTTGCCGAAAGACCTGCTCCCGGATATGGCCGATTGCACTAACTGGGGTAAGGTCTTTGCCGCGACCTATTCGAAGTGCTATGGCACTCCGTCTATGTCTGTGCTACCGTCCGTCATCAAAAAGGTTCAAGAGAATCACGGTGCGGAGGCTGCTATTGAATTGGGAATGAGGCTTGTCGACAGCTTCGATGTGGTATGTTCCATGGTAATGGGCAACCTCAAAGGAGATGCCATGCAGTTCCAAGTTGCAAATATGATGGACCGCGTGGATGACGTCGAGAAGCCCAAGGAGTTTGCTAAAATAATTGCGAAGGCATACAGGACCATGGGTCGTAGTGCTTTGGGTGTAAAACCGACTGTAATCATTCCTGATATAGTACAGCAAACTAAGGTGAGCTTGTCTACTAAAGACGAACGCCCCAATTTTCCTAAACAAAGTTGGAGAGCAAAGAAACAGGGGAAGCAGCAACAGAAACACGGGTCTCGTCCTGCCTCACCCGTACAGTCGTCTAACAAACGCACATATGATCTGCGCGATCGATCTCGTATTAAATCACCTTATAGATTTCAGGTTTCTGAACAACACTCTCCTCGTTCTTCACAGGAAACATCGGCTTCACAATCCGGTGGTGGAGACCGTGGGAAAGGAAGGGGTGCCCAAGGTCGTGAGCAACCCCGCCAGACTGACGGCAAGCAGGACGAGTCTACGCGTCAACGACCCCCGTTTCAGAAGAAGAAAGTTGCTGCACTAACAGCGAGGTATGCCACTGATGGTGCGGACGCAGCTTCTGAACCTGACATGGGCACTAACGCTGCTCAACAGCGCGGCAGAAGTTACAGTAGTGCGACAAGCACTGCGTCCATATCTGGTGGCAACAGCAACTGATACGTTCATTACTGTAGAAACTGTTGACACTAGAGTATATAACATAGTCCTTTTAATTGAAGGTGACATACAACGCATGATTAAAGGGATTTTTTGGGATCATCTGACCACTTCATATGATATTCTATTAGCTGAGGCAGCTTGGCCCCCGGCTTTCGTTTTAGAAGCTCCTAGAGGGGAGGAGGTAATCCTCCCGTCCTTTGCGCACACAGTGCCAAAGGTCCAAGCTAAAAAGTTCGCCGAGGAGTGGGCTCTGGTGCTTGCACCTGCACTGTATCGTAATCAGGTAGGCTGGGATAAATTGTCCCCCAGCCATGAAATTCCGTTGCGGTCCACGCCCCAGCCACAACCCCAATATCCCATGCATCGCGAAGCAAGATCTCACGTCGCGGCTATCCTTGAACAATTGGAATATCAAGGAGTAATTGAAACTTGTGTGTCACCAATGAATAATCCTTTATTCACTGTGATGAAGCCTGATGGGTTGTACCGCCTAGTTTTGGATTACCGGCATTTAAACTCTCATTGCCGGACATGCGCAGTACAAAATACCCACAGTTCGGCTCTCGTCGATAGTCTCATGAGAAAAAGGTTTAAAACCACACTTGACATTTCCAATGGCTTTTATAGCCATAACCTGTCCTCTCTTAGTAGTGAGTGGACGGCATTTACCTCGGGTGGCAAACAAAAACATTTCAAAAGATTACCGATGGGCTATAAAAACAGCCCTGGTGTCTTCACCGCTCGCGTGGTCTCTCTGTTAGAGAGCATAGACCCTGATGCGTACTCGTATGTGGATGATATTTATCTCACAGATGACGAGTTGGAACCGCATCTCCGTCGCGTTGATCGCATTATTGTTTTGTTTGCAGACTTCGGTTACAAATCAACTTTGCGAAGTCTCACATTGCGGAATATACAGTGTTGTTCTTGGAGTACGAACTCAACAATGAAGGTCGAGGATTGGCTCCGCACTTCCTAGAGAAATGCGCATGCCTACGTGCTCCCACGACACGGAAGAAATTACAATCTCTGCTGGGTTTTCTGAATTTCGGTCAAACTTACATTCCGGATTATGCCCAGCGTATCAAGCCGCTTTATGCCTTAGATACAACCTACTTTTTCCAAATCTTGTTGGCTGCCAGAGCATTCAGCTATATTGCAGTCATTGCAAGCTGATCTTCTTGCTTCAAAATACTTACTGACGTGTGATAACCACACTAACCTGGTCATAAGAATAGTGCCAGGCGCAGTGGGTTTCACATACTTAACGTTCAATGAGGGCGACACCGTCCCCATTGCCTATAAATCTCACTTGTACACTTCGGCTGAACTGCGATTTTCCACTGTCGAGAAAGTTCTGACGACAGTGCAGATGGCGATTCTGAAAGAGCGAGCGCTATCGCAAGGTAAACGCATGTTGGTGGTAACACCGTATCCTGCCCTTGAGGCGGTGACGAAGGCTAGTGTACCAAATTCTAAGGCGTTGCATCCAAGGTGGATACAATGGGCCACTTCCTTGACATCGCCTGACGTCACATATATCTTTGACGCAGCACTTCAGACTCAGGAGTTTTTGCAGTATGAATTCGTTCATCCAGCTCCTCTGTCTTTGCGCCCGCTCGAGGATTACCATTGTGTCATTTACACTGACGGTTCTGCGCAACCGGCAACTGGATCAAAGCACGCCTATTCAGCAGCCTGCGCAATTGTGGTCGGTACTTTCGTAAATGGTGATTTCCAATCCGATGTCGTGCATACGCAGTCATTGGGTGATTGCACCGCGCAGTTGGCGGAGCTTCGTGCTCTGGTACTAGCGCTAGAGTTTGCTGATCCCTGAGTCACTACTCTTATAGTGAGTGACTCATTTTATTGTGTCCAATCATACAACGATAATCTACATTTTTGGTCTCAGAATGACTACCATGATTCCAAAGGTAGCACGATTAAGCGCAAAACGCTTTGGGTTCGAGTGGCAGAACTTAAAGAACATCTGCCTCTCGTGAATGTTATTCACACTCTTGGTCACCAACGAGTTGGTGTCCATGCTGTCGGCAACAGCCTGACTGACGAGGCAGCAAAAACAGCAGTGGCGACATGCTTAGTAGCAGCAGTTACAAGATCCAAAAGTAAGATCGATGATGACATCTTGGCAGCTATTGCTGCTACAGAGAAGGGAACGAAATTTCCAAGAGGTTTCCCTTCTCGTTACCATTATCGCTTAAGTCCTGATAACGTCCCATTAGTGAGGATTAATGACGTTGGTGACAGATTGATTCCCAACGCGGACTGCAGACCATCTTTGATATTAGCAGCTCACGAGGGCATGGCGTCCGTGCATGCTGGAGTTGCAGCTACTGTATCTCTGTTGCAACAACGTTACTGGTGGTGCGGTTTGTATAAACAAGCCCGAGCTTATGTTCTTAATTGTGACATTTGCCAGCAGATAAAACCTTCAACTGCGGCGCGCCCACCACAAACTCAGTTGTACATATCTAATAAACCACTAGGTTGTGTTTATTTAGATCATTGCGGTCCATTTACCTCTGATACTGCGTACAAATACATCTTGGTTGCAGTAGATTCGTGCACACGTTTTCTGTGGGTGTGGCCACAAAGGAGTGCTGATTCCCGTACTGTCATAAAGGATTTGCGTGTCTTTGTTGGAAGTTTTGCATGTGGTACCTTTCATTCTGATCAGGGCCCTGCGTTCGCCTCTAAGGCGTACAAAGAAGCCATGAGAAATTTGGGGGTCCAAGTCAAATTTTCGTCTCCATACCGACCTGAGGGTAATAGTGTAGTGGAGCGAATGAACCGTGACTTAAAGCAATCTTTGACAGCCAGGGTTTTAGGTACTGGCCGGAACTGGCTAGCCCACTTATATGACGTGCAACGTGCACTTAATAATCTCCCTAGAAGGTCTCTGGGTGGGCGGACCCCATACATGATGCTCTTTGGCATACGAATGTTTGTCCCGGACCTTGACGTAGATGATCACTGTGCTGTATTGCAGAATCTTCAAGAAGCCAGAGACAGTCTAGCGAAGAAACACGTACCCTCCTCATCTGATGCTGCGCTTCAGGTTCCGGTAGTCGGCTGGCTACCTCGAGTTGGTGATCTGGTCCGTGAGAAGGTGGAGAACAAGAAGGAGTTTGGCCCCTCTTATCGTGCACCAGTTCCAGTGCTTGGAGTACAGGGTACACGAACAGTCATTTTACCTCCACTTCCTGGTCGAAAGGATAACAGGTACATCTCTATTGACAATGTCAAGCTACAGCGAGTGGCCGATTCTTCTTAGTATGACTCCGGCAGTTTCTTGCCCTTCGATGCTGAGAAATTCTGTTGTGGCACAAGCTTCTAACACCGGGCCTGAGGTTGCCATAGAGATGCATACAGTTACTGGTCCTTTATTGCCACCGACACCTGGTGGTGTACCTGAAGATGTTGAGTATGCTTATCCTGCGGATGTTACATTGCCTGTTTTACAATCCACCACAGTTGCCCACTCACAAGACTCTTTTGACTCTAATTCAATGACTTCCATTGCCCAGTCCAACATTTCGATTTTTGTGGCCTGGTTCAAACAACATTTTTTAATTCCCCCTTGGACTTACATTTGGCTGGTGCTCATATGTATTTTTTTGTTTATGTCCATTGGCTTTGTGGTAGTGTTTTTTAAACTTATTAATGGACACTACCTGAAAGAAAGATCTACGATTCGACTAATTGATGGAACTTTGGCCCCCCACTCCTCATCACATATCATGAAAAGGGACCAGACTTTTGTGAACATTACTGCCTGGCCTGTACGTGATGGGATCGCTTGGGATGCTGTAAAATTTCAAATTCATGGCCCCACTGAAGTAATTAATGTGCCAAATGTATTTCGTGTTTCTATGGGTGATGTCGTTAAGCAGAACATCCACTCAGATGACTGGGATGTTCAAGCCATAGAAGCACTGTTTTCTGATTTGAAATATTATGCTGCATTTGATGCAGAGGATTTGTATTTAGATACTGCTAATTATGATGAGCAATTCTGCTATCAACATTATGGCACGCATTTCCTACACAAAGCAAATACGTTTAGAAATTTTGTAAATTTTACACAATGGGAACACTGTCCCGTCCCTAGGCTGGGCAGCTCTGCCACGTTAGTGGACAAATTCACCTATTTTTCTGATTTCAGTGTGTCACTTCCGGCCTCCTTTTATTTTAAGGTTGCGCCTGAGTCTGCTTCTAAAGTTAGACTGACACACACCAAATTGTTGTATTCCAAGTCCTTTATGGACACGTTGGCAATTGGAGGATATGATCTGTGGAAAGCTACTATCGATCTTAAATCGGTTTGGGGTTCTAAACCATGGCAAGTACAGGGAACAGAAGCTTTGCATCGTGCCTGTCTTATCCCGAATCACATGTTATTTTTAAATTCGTCAATTTTTCAGACTACCTGTTTTGGATTGGCTACTTCTAAAAAATGTAAATTCTCCCTCCATTCCGGGTCTGGGTGCTTATCCAAATTGGGGTAATCATACGGATCTGTCCCTTGCTACGTTGCAGACATACGTTTCCAACACATCCTTCAATATTTCTGAATTTAATCCAGAAGGGTGGTTGGTGTGGCAGACGAGTTTGGATTCCTGTCAACATCGGTTTCTTGGTTTAGCGCAGGGGTATACACAAGTTCGTGTGGACCCCCGTTTTGAATCTTCTCACACTGTAACTACCTACTCAGTAGGGAAGTTATGCCAATCTTGGCTGCAACATTCCACTTTAGCATCTGTTAAACTTCATTTAGCACGATTAAACGACAAAAAAGATTTGAATGATTTTGTTAAGTGTCCTGCATTTGGCAGGTCCAAAAGATGGGTATATGCTGTTTATAACGAAGTTTGGAAGTTGTCACAAATTGAGGCTGCATCCAGATTACGAGCTATTGACCAAGCCAATATGGAGAAAGTATTGGCTGTAATTGATAATAGCATTAACACCCTGTCTTCCAGAATTTATACTTTAGATAATATTGTTTTATCTGTGGTAGACATTGTGCAGGATGATTTGTCTGTATTGTATCATGGTCAAAATCAATTGCGTTCTATTATGCAGTTTGCATGGACGTTACAAACGTTAAAGGCTGGGAAGGTCCCTTGGGAATACATGAACACTTCATCTTTGTTCCTTCCTTTTAACTTGCTAAACAACAGTTCATGTCCATGAAAGATGCTACATACTCATTACTGCACATTGAAAAGTTAGAAACTTTACCTTTCTCTGTTGCTGAATTAAATTCCGCTGTGTGGCTTATACATGGGTTGATCACATTACCGTTCCCTCTGTTTAAGTTCAGTTCGTGCATGAAACATTATGCCCTTGGCAGATATGAACAACTTGGTACTGCCTTCCTGCACGAAGTTTGGTCACTCCCATTCACGTATAGATGTGTGAGAGACGGAAAAGAGGTATACTTAAAAGGTGTGCACGCCCCCAATTTAGCTTGTGTCCTGAAAGGGATCCCTGTGCCAGTTATAACACCGTCTTTCACGCTGCTTGCTAACGGTAGTTATTTGCTATTGAATAATGAAGCTTGCTGTGGGATGTTAGAGGGAATTCCATACATAGTGACTGTATCACAGAGAGTAGTTTGCTGTAATAACGTCCTTTTCCCACCCCCACATGGACGGCTCGATGTATCCATCTGTCCTTCCATTCCAACCTTGAAAGCAGAGTTCATTAAGATGAGCAGAATAAGGGCTCTATTGTCTCAAAAAGAAGTCGCGTTGACTTCATTCCGGGAAACATTTGTCCTTCACGTAGCAAACACGCGCACTGAGGTGCAAGCGCTTTTGAATACTGATCTCCCACTTCATTTTGGGGCCCTGATTCAGACTATCTTTAATGCCTCGTCAACAAGTGGCCTGGCTAATTTTTTTAAAATTGTGGGCTCCGGCCTCGTGACCTCCTTTCAAACTATTTTTGGTGTGATCCCGGCATTTTTTCATTCTATTTTTTCCAGCGTCTTCGGAGGTCTCCCTTTGCTTCTCGCCCTCGTAGCAGGGGTATCAAGCATCCTAGGACCGGTTTCTGGCTATCAGCCGTCATCAGCCAGGATAGCTTGACTCCAGTGGCGTAGTTGGGATGGGTATTCCCAGACGTGGGACCCGTGCTCACTACGCCACTGGAGTCAAGCTATCCTGGCTGATGACGGCTGATAGCCAGAAACCGGTCCTAGGATGCTTGATTCCGGTCCAGGGAAGACATGGCTTGGCAGTTCGGGCTGGACTGTTCCCATGAGGCACAGGGTCAAGACTGATTTGCATATGGCCATGTCTGAACTGGGGTGGCGTAGTGGGCAAAAGAACGATGGATTTAACCCAGATCTCTTGACTGGGGGAGAATGTCTGCATTGTCAGCATTCCGTCCATCATTTGTTTGTTGTATCCCTTCACTCACAGCTCTAAGTTCAGTAGAACTTGTTGATACTAAGCTTGACTTTATATGTACCTTGAGTACCTTTAGTGGTTTTCAGTTAGTAATTCAAATAGAGATTTTCTGGTAAAACAATGGCAAGCTGTAATCCCACACGCTGCCCACCAATGTGAGAAGTTGGCCTGGTAGATGCTGGTCACTAGTTAAAGTGGCCACCTTGCACCAGTACAATTCGACTCTTATGGTAGATAGGTTTAAGACAACCTTTTAAAGAAAGCTATCCTAGTGGTAGCTGTGGAGAGCAGCCTTCAGGCTAAGTCTCAGCGGAATGTAAAGCAGCCTGTTTTACCTTATAATCTCTTGAATCACTAAATGAAAGGACACCACACAGGTATATATATAAAATATATATGTATTTATTACTAGACACACTCTACTCGTCTCTTTATGAGATTAGAAGTCAAGGACATATGCACAATCAACATTTCACAACAAATTAAGCACTTATATGGCTGGGGCCCTAGGGGCGTACCAGACCGTATACTAAAAAAGAGGAATAAGAAGAACGACTTGAGAAGGAAGAAGGCCTAAGGTCTTCAGAAGCGTTAAGGCCTCTCTAATCCACCCAAGGCAGGAAAGTAAAGGACCCACGGGAGACGCATGCAGTGTGAGAACACAGCCGCAGATCCCAATAGACTTCAATGGAGCAAGTCGCGGTTGGAATTTTAAAGTTTTAGGATACTTCGGGAGAGTCTACAAGCAAGTCACTTACAGGGTAAGTAGTTCTAGATCCAACACACACAGGAGCACCGGAGTACTCGAGTTATGTCACCCAGGGAAGCCTGGTGCATAGGTGTCTTTTGGTGTCGGGTCGCAGCGTCGTTTTCAATGGGAGCTAAAGAAGACTTGCTGCTTGTGAAGACAGGAAAAGTGTCCAGATTGGAGCCAACAAGCCTTGGCAACAGCAAGTCTCATGGAATGTGAAGAAATTCAGCGGTGCAGACCAGCAAGGTCTGAGGGACTCATCCAGCAATGGTAAGTCAGGGCAGGCCTGGAGCAACCAGGGGATACCTTTGGTTCTGTAGAAAAGTCTTCAGCGGATCCACAAGCCAACCGGTAAGGGGTCGCGAAGCCGCCTCAGGAGGATTCACTTCACAGGAGCCCACGGTCACTTGGGACCAGGTAGGCCACTGATTTTCAGTGGAAAACCTGTTGGAGGCTTGGACCACATGTGGTTCAATGCACAAGTTCGTAGAATGTCGAGAAGGGGTTGCACTCGACAATAGTGCATGGTTCACGGGTATTGCTGTTCCTCATCACTCGTGGGGTCCACTCACCTCAGTTTTGCTGGGGACTCATAATGGCCATCAAGAAGTCAGGAAATCCACTTCTGGGGTTGCAGGGACTTCGGGCTCCAGCGGAAGCGGGAAAGTTTGCGACCGTTGATTCAAAGTTTTGGTGCCTGCCAAGCAGGGGAGTCACTCCTTGACTCCAAGGGAGATTCTTCAGTCTTCCAGAGGTAGTGGAACGTCGAAGGTCCAGGATTCTTCTTCAGAGCATCATCCAGGGATATCTAGTTTGCAATGGCAAGGGTTCCCTAACTTATACTACAAGGAAGGGAGGGACTAACTCTATGACCACTCATATGCGAGGGTCAGGGGAGTGGGTGGCTACACCCACTTCCCTTTGTCCAGTTTTGCGCTAGAGCAGGGGCTTGTAGCCCCTGAACCGGTTTGAGCTGGCATATGCACAGAGGAGCCTACAGTGCAGGACTTCAAAGCACTCTAGGAGTGCACCCACCCAGCCCCAATACACTAAATCCTGTCTGGAAGGTGGTTACACCTCCCTGTGACAGGATGCCTATTGTTGGGCCTCCTCCCCTGTGAGTTTCGGTCAGCAGCAGGAGGGCAGCCCAGTGTCTGTGCTGGTGGCATCCATTTTGTGATGCCAGGGCTCTTCAGGATTCTACCGTGTTTCCACAGTGGGTACACGCCTATCCCTCTAGAAGGGTGGGATCATACTCCCACCAGTTACTGGTGTGGGAGTATGATTTCAAAGCGCTTAACACCAAACACAACATGTTTTGATGCAGCCATCCCAAAGTTAGCATTTACCGCTAGGTTATAATGCACTTAAGAGTATATGGTTTAACCGCATCCACAAACAGCTACAGAGAATAGACTCTGAGGGCTGCAGAGGGGCCCTGCTCAGGCAGAGGCACCCCCTCACATGGAAACCAAGCATCCTGCCCTCAGGACTGATAGGGTCTGCCTTAGGGGTGACTGATAGGTTTATATGTGTGTGTAAGGTGAGATATAGGGAACCTATACCTCAGTGAGGAGTGCTAATACTACCTCACCCAGGCTCCAGTAGCAGGCCTGTGGTGTCAGATTTAGTCTGCTTCCCAGGGGTGGCATAATACATGCTTCAGCCCCTTGTAGGCCTGTGAAGTACCTATGACCTTGGTACCTAAGGTACCATATACTAGGGGCTCATAACGTACCACAGTATCCAATCGCTAGTGCATCTAATATGCACTCCAAGTTGTTTAGAGAGAACAGAGAGGCTGGGGCCCTGATTAGCAGGGAATCAGCCAGACTATAGCCAGAAACCAGTGTAAACATCAGAAAAAAAGTGGGGGCAACATAAGTGCAGATCCTACTCTCCTACAGTGACCCTGCCCCTCCCACCTTCCCTGCTGCCACAGACCTGTTGCCTCACCACTGTAGGCACCCGCATCCTCTCCCTGCCCTCCTCAGTTGGTGGAGTGGGGTGGTCATCCTCTGGGACAGGGGGAGTATTGCAGGCAGCACTGGTGGTGGTGGTGGTGGAGGACGCACAGGCCGTGACAGCAGGGGTCTGCAAAGACGTTGTTATTGCAGCAGATGTAGTGGGGGGGACTATGGGGTCCTGGGACCTGTTGCGCCCTGGCACACCAGATGGGCCGGCTTCAAGCTCATCGTCCAGAGAATCCCAGGAGTCAACATCTGAGAGCCCATGTACCAGGGGGTGGAGACTGGCTCTGCAGGTTGCTGATGTTGTCCTCTGCAGTCAGTTCTTGGTCACCTGTGGGTCAGATGGGAAATGGTCATTGTAGTGCACCCCGCACGCTTTGTGTTAGCTGTGTGTCATTCTATGTTTGTATACTACACAGTTGACTGATCATCACATTGTTTTCTATGTGCACTACTGTGCCTCCTGACATGCTGCTGTGGTACATGCATTACTTGTCCATGGTGTGAGGTGTCAATAAAGACCATGCGCCACGTGCATAATTTGTGATTACAGGGTCTTGTTGACATCTAGGGACTAGCACAACATATTATTTCATTGAGGACTCTTTGTTGATTTGTCTGACCTGGCAGACGTCACATCTGGCTATGGACTGGCCATTGTCATCTCCTGCATACCTTTGTCCTGTCATGTGCATATCTTGATCGGTACCACCAAACATGCTTTCTTATTTTTCGAATGGTCCTTGTTGCTCTGGCCCCATGGCACTGCACATGTCAATAGGTGCTGTGCATGATTGTGCACAGACTTACTTCTACATGTGCATTGGTGTGTCACACTTTGGTTGCTGTGACTGTTTACTTTGCTTACCTGTGTGCACACTGTGCGTGGCAATAGGGTCGGTGTGCATATTTGTGCAATGACAGGGCTGGTGTTGTCATATGGCACCATTTATTTAGTGACAAATGGGTGGGTGCACATACTGGCTACTTACCTATTATGTGCTCACATTTGGCTTTGTTATGTGACACATCTCTGTGTGTGTGGTGGAGGCTTACATCCTGCTCAGTGGTGTCACAAGACAGAATAATATGTCTACCTACCTGTTAGTTTGTTTGAGGTGATCTATTAGATGCCACATGCATCTGGGTGGCATGGAGAACTCAATCTTGCTGTACTGGGGGACAAGGGTACATGGTGGGAGTAGTGATACAGGCCTCCCACCCACAAACACCCTCCCAGGGAAGATGGCTACCTACCTGTAAGTTTGTTTGGTGTACTGCAATGGCTTCCAACTGCTTCTGGGTGGGAGAGTGCTCCATCCTGCTCAGGTGTGGAACAGGGGGCATGGTGGGAGTTGTAGTGCTGGCCTCCCACCCACAAACACCCTCCCAGGGAAGATGGCTACCTGCCTGTAAATTTGTTTGGTGTACTGCAATGTCTTCCAACTGCTTTTGGGTGTGGGAGTGCTCCATCCTGCTGAGGTGTGGGCCAGGGGGCATGGTGGGAGTAGTGGTACAGGCCTCCTACCCACAAACACCCTCCCAGCGAAGATGGC
Organism: Triturus cristatus; assembly: GCF_964204655.1. Lineage (NCBI taxonomy): Eukaryota > Metazoa > Chordata > Amphibia > Caudata > Salamandridae > Triturus > Triturus cristatus. The sequence continues at coordinate 838,568,493 of NC_140594.1, forward strand.
TACCTACCTGATGGTTTGTTAGGTGTACTGCTATGGCTTCCAACTGCTTCTAGGAGGGGGAGTGCTCCATCCTGCTGATGCAGTGGGACAAGGGGGTGTGGTGGGAGTTGTAGTGCTGTCTGCCTGTACACATGCCCCCATGGTAATGTTGCTAGCTACATTTGGGGTGTATGGGAGTGAGTGGATGTTGGATATGTGAGATATGTTTTTGTGAGTGTGTGGTGCAGATGAATGGAATTTGTCCTAGGTGGTGTAGCTTTTTAGTTGTGCAAGACACTACATATCAGTGTGGTGGTAGTCTTTTGTTTGTACTTATCAGCCTCCACTCCCCCGGGTACTCTTGTGAGACTCTCTGGATGCAGTATGGCAAGCACCTTCTCCTCCCATGGTGTGTATGGTTTTGGTGGAATGGGAGGGCCACCACCAGTCCCCTGAGCCAGCTCACGGTTCTTGCTCCTCCTCTCTTTGACAACCCTCTTCAAGTCATGCCACCGCTTCATGATTTCCTTTTTTGATCGCGGGGTGGTCCCTACTGCATTGACCTTCTCGACTATCCTTGCCCACATTTGTGTTCTTGTGGCTAATGGTGTCTGTTGGACCAGGCTACCAAACAGTTGTGGTTCCACTCTGACTATCTCATCAACCATAACTGTCAACTCACTTTCTGTGAATTTGGGCATTTTATGTGTTGCCATGGTGTGTGGTGTGAAAGTGGTTGTGGGTGCAGGAGTGTGAGTGGTGGGTGTGGTTGTGATGTGTATGGTGTGTGATGTGCAGGGGGTTAGTAGTGCAGGTGTGGAAGTGGTGGTGGTGCTGTGTGTGGTGTGGCTAGTGATGTTGTGTTCTTTGCCTCTCCTTTAAGCTGGGGTGTATGTCCCTTCACTCCTGGAGTATTGCAAAGGAGTGTGGTTAGGGAAGGGGCTGGTTTTATGCTCAGGTATGTGGATGTGTCCAAATGGGGTATTGCTGTCAGGTGTGTTGTGTGTGTGGGAATTGTATTTTTCTTTTTGCCATGTGGTTGTGTCATTGGGGTGTGTTTTGTGTTTTTGGGGGGTATGGCTAGTTTGCTGTGTGCACTTTTTGGCCTTATTGTGGCTTTTTTCATTCATCCGCCATATTTTTCACGGATCGTCTGCAGCAGTGGCTATGCTGCAGCTCTTCCGCCGGCTCTCCCATTCATCCCTGTTTGCGACCGCGGTGGTCGGAAACAGCGGAACGTACCGTGGGACCATCGAGGCTATCCTAATTTCCCATGCGGTGTCTCCGCTATACTTGCGGCAGCTTGGTGTTTTTCCACCGCGAATCCGACCTCCGCGGACGGATTTTGTCCATCTCCGCCCACTACAGGTGGTTTTTCTTGGCTCCGTTCCGCCGCACTCGGTGTTTTTTGGCGGTTGATCCTAATTTCCCTGCTGGTTATTCCACGGTGCCGGCGGGCGGTTGTTTTGCGCTTCCATGGCGGTTGGGGTGGTTTTCCGACCGCCATCCTAATAGACCCCATAGTTAGGACCAACTTTTCCCCATAGACAAAGTGTTTTTTGTTTTGCTAATATGGAGTTAGTTGAGCTGCTGTTCTGAAGATTTCAGGGTGATTTGTGAAGCAGAGGCCGAGAAAAAGGGAGGGTTCCAAAATGCTTTTGCCCATTGCAATATCCATTGGGAATTTAGTTTTTTAGACATGACTACAGCTGGAACCGCTGCACGGAGCTACACTAGGGTGCCGATCACAATCCGGTAAAAACCGGGTACGAACCGTCGGACGGAGCATATTCTCCGTCCGACGCGTACCCGGTCGTCAAAATATACAAACATGGAATTACGATTCGCACGGGTACACCATTACCGTACGAATCGTAAAAAAGACCGACCGAACAAAAAACACCTACCAATGCGATCCGGGAAAGCGCCGACCTGACGTCGGGACGCACGCAGCCAGCCATTCACGACCCAGGAATCACGATTCGCACCGACGTCACCCCGCACGGTGAATATTTTGCGGCAGCCAAAAACTGCCGGGAAATCAGGACGACGCGAACAAGGACCACCAGTACGCGACGGACAGACGACGACGCGAACAAGGAGGACCAGTACGTGACGGACAGACATGGACCCGAACCTACGAGTCATCCCTGCCCTCATAGCAGTCCACCTCCTCTACAGGTTACGACGCAGACGCCGCAGAAGGTCAGAATAACTAAGGGAGGGGGGAAAGTGGGGTGGGGTGGGGGTGGCACTACCAGGGCAGGCCACAAAACAACCACATGAGTGACACACTACACATGGCCTGGACATACCTGACTCCCATGCCCTGGTCACCACGAGGGGGTGGGGGCGTGTCCTGATAATCCAGCGACCGCCACAACGGAAGTCCGTCACCACGCGAACCGGCAACACAACCAGACAGGTACGTCCCGTACCCACGCCTGAAGAGCGTGGGTACGAGTCGGACCACGCCCACACACGTCACCCCAACAATGGCGGGACGGATCGCACCCACGTGGCAAAGGCCTGGGTACGGGCCGCACAAACATCACATAGCGTGGGGACGGATATGTACGGACCCTACCCCCACCCCGTATGCAAGGAGCGTACCCCCCACCCCAACAGTGAAAGTACGACCCGTACCCCCACCCGCGTATGCAAGGAGCGTACCCCCCTGCCCAACAGTGTAAGTACGACCCGTACCCCCACCCACGAATGCATGGAGCGTACCCCCCATGCCAACAGTGTAAGTACGACTCGAACCCCCACCCACGAATGCAAGGAGCGTACCCCCCTGCCCAACAGTGTAAGTACGACCCGTACCCCCACCCACGAATGCATGGAGCGTACCCCCCATGCCAACAGTGTAAGTACGACTCGAACCCCCACCCACGAATGCAAGGAGCGTACCCCCCAGCCCAACAGTGTAAGTACGACCCGTACCCCCACCCACGAATGCAAGGAGCGTACCCCCCACCCCAACAGTGTAAGTACAACCCGTACCCCCACCCGCGAATGCAAGGAGCGTACCCCCCTGTCCAACAGTGTAAGTACGACCCGTACCCACACCCGCGGACGTACGGAGCGTACCCCCAGCCCAACAGTGTAAGTACGACCCGTACCCCCACCCGCGGACGTACGGAGCGTACCCCCAGCCCAACAGTGTAAGTACGACCCGTACCCCCACCCGCGGACGTACGGAGCGTACCCCCAGCCCAACAGTGTAAGTACGACCCGTACCCCCACCCGCGAATGCAAGGAGCGTACCCCCCTGCCCAACAGTGTAAGTACGACCCGTACCCCCACCGACGAATGCAAGGAGCGTACCCCCCACCCCAACAGTGTAAGTACGACCCGTACCCCCACCCGCGAATGCAAGGAGCGTACCCCCCACCCCAACAGTGTAAGTACGACCCGTACCCCCACCCGCGAATGCAAGGAGCGTACCCCCCTGCCCAACAGTGTAAGTACGACCCGTACCCACACCCGCGGACGTACGGAGCGTACCCCCAGCCCAACAGTGTAAGTACGACCCGTACCCCCACCCGCGGACGTACGGAGCGTACCCCCAGCCCAACAGTGTAAGTACGACCCGTACCCCCACCCGCGGACGTACGGAGCGTACCCCCAGCCCAACAGTGTAAGTACGACCCGTACCCCCACCCGCGAATGCAAGGAGCGTACCCCCCTGCCCAACAGTGTAAGTACGACCCGTACCCCCACTGGCGAATGCAAGGAGCGTACCCCCCAGCCCAACAGTGTAAGTACGACCCGTACCCCCACCCGCGAATGCAAGGAGCGTACCCCCCTGCCCAACAGTGTAAGTACGACCCGTACCCCCACCGACGAATGCAAGGAGCGTACCCCCCACCCCAACAGTGTAAGTACGACCCGTACCCCCACCCGCGAATGCAAGGAGCGTACCCCCCACCCCAACAGTGTAAGTACGACCCATACCCCCACCCGCGAATGCAAGGAGCGTACCCCCCAGCCCAACAGTGTCAGTACGACCCGTACCCCCACCCACGAATGCAAGGAGCGTACCCCCCACCCCAACAGTGTAAGTACGACCCGTACCCCCACCCGCGAATGCAAGGAGCGTACCCCCCTGCCCAACAGTGTAAGTACGACCCGTACCCACACCCGCGGACGTACGGAGCGTACCCCCAGCCCAACAGTGTAAGTACGACCCGTACCCCCACCCGCGGACGTACGGAGCGTACCCCCAGCCCAACAGTGTAAGTACGACCCGTACCCCCACCCGCGGACGTACGGAGCGTACCCCCAGCCCAACAGTGTAAGTACGACCCGTACCCCCACCCGCGAATGCAAGGAGCGTACCCCCCTGCCCAACAGTGTAAGTACGACCCGTACCCCCACCGACGAATGCAAGGAGCGTACCCCCCACCCCAACAGTGTAAGTACGACCCGTACCCCCACCCGCGAATGCAAGGAGCGTACCCCCCACCCCAACAGTGTAAGTACGACCCGTACCCCCACCGCGAATGCAAGGAGCATACCCCCCTGCCCAACAGTGTAAGTACGACCCGTACCCACACCCGCGGACGTACGGAGCGTACCCCCAGCCCAACAGTGTAAGTACGACCCGTACCCCCACCCGCGGACGTACGGAGCGTACCCCCAGCCCAACAGTGTAAGTACGACCCGTACCCCCACCCGCGGACGTACGGAGCGTACCCCCAGCCCAACAGTGTAAGTACGACCCGTACCCCCACCCGCGAATGCAAGGAGCGTACCCCCCTGCCCAACAGTGTAAGTACGACCCGTACCCCCACCCGCGAATGCAAGGAGCGTACCCCCCTGCCCAACAGTGTAAGTACGACCCGTACCCCCACCGACGAATGCAAGGAGCGTACCCCCCACCCCAACAGTGTAAGTACGACCCGTACCCCCACCCGCGAATGCAAGGAGCGTACCCCCCACCCCAACAGTGTAAGTACGACCCGTACCCCCACCCGCGAATGCAAGGAGCGTACCCCCCTGCCCAACAGTGTAAGTACGACCCGTACCCACACCCGCGGACGTACGGAGCGTACCTCCAGCCCAACAGTGTAAGTACGACCCGTACCCCCACCCGCGGATGTACGGAGCGTACCCCCAGCCCAACAGTGTAAGTACGACCCGTACCCCCACCCGCGGACGTACGGAGCGTACCCCCAGCCCAACAGTGTAAGTACGACCCGTACCCCCACCCGCGAATGCAAGGAGCGTACCCCCCTGCCCAACAGTGTAAGTACGACCCGTACCCCCACCGGCGAATGCAAGGAGCGTACCCCCCAGCCCAACAGTGTAAGTACGACCCGTACCCCCACCCGCGAATGCAAGGAGCGTACCCCCCTGCCCAACAGTGTAAGTACGACCCGTACCCCCACCGACGAATGCAAGGAGCGTACCCCCCACCCCAACAGTGTAAGTACGACCCGTACCCCCACCCGTGAATGCAAGGAGCGTACCCCCCTGCCCAACAGTGTAAGTACGACCCGTACCCACACCCGCGGACGTACGGAGCGTACCCCCAGCCCAACAGTGTAAGTACGACCCGTACCCCCACCCGCGGACGTACGGAGCGTACCCCCAGCCCAACAGTGTAAGTACGACCCGTACCCCCACCCGCGGACGTACGGAGCGTACCCCCAGCCCAACAGTGTAAGTACGACCCGTACCCCCACCCGCGAATGCAAGGAGCGTACCCCCCTGCCCAACAGTGTAAGTACGACCCGTACCCCCACCGGCGAATGCAAGGAGCGTACCCCCCACCCCAACAGTGTAAGTACGACCCGTACCCCCACCCGTGAATGCAAGGAGCGTACCCCCCTGCCCAACAGTGTAAGTACGACCCGTACCCACACCCGCGGACGTACGGAGCGTACCCCCAGCCCAACAGTGTAAGTACGACCCGTACCCCCACCCGCGGACGTACGGAGCGTACCCCCAGCCCAACAGTGTAAGTACGACCCGTACCCCCACCCGCGGACGTACGGAGCGTACCCCCAGCCCAACAGTGTAAGTACGACCCGTACCCCCACCCGCGAATGCAAGGAGCGTACCCCCCTGCCCAACAGTGTAAGTACGACCCGTACCCCCACCGGCGAATGCAAGGAGCGTACCCCCCTGCCCAACAGTGTAAGTACGACCCGTACCCACACCCGCGGACGTACGGAGCGTACCCCCACCACACCAGTGTCAGTAGACTCGTACCCTCACCTCTAATGCAGTGTGCGTAACCCCACCGTGTATGTGCCAAGCGCACATATCCAGAAATCGGAGGTGTGTGTGCAGAGTCCTCCCAGCAGTGCCCTGACACAGGAGGGGTGGGTGCAGAGTCCTCCCAGCAGTGCCCTGACACAGGAGGGGTGGGTGCAGAGTCCTCCCAGCAGTGCCCAGACACAGGAGGGGTGGGTGTGGAGTCCTCCCAGCAGTGCCCTGAGACAGGAGGGGTGGGTGTGGAGTCCTCCCAGCAGTGCCCTGACACAGGAGGGGTGGGTGCAGAGTCCTCCCAGCAGTGCCCTGACACAGGAGGGGTGGGTGTGGAGTCCTCCCAGCAGTGCCCTGAGACAGGAGGGGTGGGTGTGGAGTCCTCCCAGCAGTGCCCTGACACAGGAGGGGTGGGTGCAGAGTCCTCCCAGCAGTGCCCTGACACAGGAGGGGTGGGTGCAGAGTCCTCCCAGCAGTGCCCTGACACAGGAGGGGTGGGTGCAGAGTCCTCCCAGCAGTGCCCTGACACAGGAGGGGTGGGTGCAGAGTCCTCCCAGCAGTGCCCTGACACAGGAGGGGTGGGTGTGGAGTCCTCCCAGCAGTGCCCTGAGACAGGAGGGGTGGGTGCAGAGTCCTCCCAGCAGTGCCCTGAGACTGGAGGGGTGTAACACATGTGTGTGAGGCCAGAATTATCCACATGCATACTGGCTACAAGGGAACATGTCCCCATGAACTCATGTCAACAGACTCCACACACAAGTACAGTGATCACCAAGGATGCCACGATTGTCGCAGGTGGAGACATGGCCCTGCATGCATGGCCAAAGTAGAAGGGCTCCGTCACACACACAGCTCATGTAGACACAGCTCTGCGCTAAACATTGGGAACACCCTGCAGGGAAGAAAGCTGGGTACACAGAGGAAGGAATACACCCTTGGACAAGTGCACCATGCAGTAACTGCCTACATGAACAAAGAAAGTTAGCCAACACCTTGTGATGGCACACAGATCACAGGGTCCCACCAATGAGCAGTACACTACTACATATCCCACACACCCAAACCCTTACACACCACCCAAAACCATGTAGCAGCCCCACCAACACCAATACCAGCATAGCAGTAGTGTGATAATGAAAACAAAATTAAGCTTTATTCTGCAGGAGCACAATGTCCGTGGATCGCAGGCAGTTCAATCTTCACAAAGCCCATAGGGCAGTCAATGATTCTCAGCTGGATGGGGGACACAGTGGGATGCGTGTCCCCTACCTTGCCTGCACAGTCAAATGGCATCGTCTTCCACACTGGTGAGGGCATCAGGGGGGGGGGAGCAACAGGCACCGCAGGGACATCAGGGCAAAGGGGCGGCGTTGTGGGTGCAGGGATGGAGGAGTCCACCACAGGGGGTGGGTCAGTGCCAAAGGCGGAGGCCAGGATGGCACTACACACCTTTGCAAGGTCATCCAGGGAGTCCCCTGCACCCGAAGGGACCTCAGGCCCCAAGGAGGGGGGGGGTCAGAGGGATGGGTCGCAGCGCCACCGGGGGAGGGTGGAGACAGGGGGGGAGACTCAACCACCCTGACCGGGGACCTCCGTGACCGCTTGCGTGGTGGTGTAACTGTGGGGCTCAGGGACAGAGCGGCCATGAAGGAGTCCTTGGGGGAGATGTGGCCAGGAGAGCTGAGGGGAGGGGATTTGGAGGGAGTGGACTGGGTGGAATGCGGACTCCCACTATGGCTGCGTGTCACACGTTTGCCCCCCGACCCAGTGGGTGTGCCTACCTCACCCTGTGTGTGCGTGTCAGGAGGAGTGCGGTGGACCTTCCCTGCTGGTGTGGTGCCCGTGTCCGTTGATGTGGGTGCATGCCGACGTCTGGGTGTACGTGTGACAGGCATGGGAGTGGGAAGTGTGGATGGGGCAGGGGTAGGTGGGGGGAGGTCGCGCTGCAGGAGACCCACTGCTGCAGTCAGTGTGGAGTCGATGGACCTCAGCAAGTTGCGTTGGTCAGCCTGCGATGAATGAATGCCCTCCAAGAAAGCCTCGATGTTGGTGAGGGTTTTGCCGTGGGCATGGAGGACATTAAGGATCGCAGCCTGACCAACCTGCAGTTGCCGCTGGATGTCCACAGACTCTGCATTGGCGGCAGCAGTGGAGACAGGGGCAGGGGGCGCGGTGCCTGGCAGGAAGGAGACATGCTGTGACCGGGCACGCTGGGAAGGGACACGAGCAAGTGGGAGGCGGCTGGTGGAAACTGAGGGGGCGGTGCGAGGTGTTGTTCCGCTGTCAGCTGCTGGTGCAGCCTCCGCCCACTCGGAGACATCGTCCCCGGACCTGTCAGCTTCGTAGTCTGATGTGCCAGTCGACAGGTCCTCGGCCACACTCTCCTCCGCCTCTGTCCCACTCGATGTGCCAGCCCCGATGTCACGGCTGGCACTGGTGCTCGGTCCCTCCGCCTGGTCTGTGTCCATGTCTCCCTCTGTGTCCCCCGACGATGCTGTGGGCAGGGTGGAGAGACAGAAATTATTCAGACACCTGTACACATCTGTCACATGAGTCCAATCTACATAGGTAACATTGCATGGCCTGAAAAGGAAGATCCCTAACATCTACTGAACAGGGTACCGATGTAGGGCATGCAACACACAGTTGGTTGAGCCACCATGCCACTGAAATACCATGGAGAGCATGAGACAATAGCGAAACACAGGAAAAGGAGTCTGACATAGCACCCAGGTCCTGGGGACAATCCAGCACTGCATCTGCACCACACAGCGTTTGCGAAAATACCGATGACCAGGGACCATATCCATGAACTTGAGACACATGCTGCATAGGTAATGCTGAAAACATGCACAACATGACTCGGTCACTGCACATTGCGTGTGTGTCCAGGCACATCACACACTGCCCAGACCCAGCAAGTGGTAATCAGGATTTAACACATAGGCATTGCCCGCCCCAACAAGACCCTACACGAGGCAAATTGTGGAGACACAGGTGGCACCAACATCTCATGGTCTGGGTGATACACACAGGGGCAGGCAAAAAGCAAGATTGGACGCCAAACAGCCAAGGTGCGCCTGTACAAATAATGAGGTACCAGTGCCCATCCTCAGATGAGTATAACAAGACACACAGGCACTGGCAACTGTGAGTATGAAGAAGGACAATCAGGTCAGGCTGCACAGTGGACACCTGTACAAATTAGCACGTCTATATACATGGTGACAGGGGACAATGGCACAGAGCACAACTTACGCTGTAGACACTGACAGTGGCCACGTTCATGATGACACATACACCACTGAGGAAAAGGTGCCCCAGGGGACAGTAGTGGGCACGCAACTACATGCTACTGAATGGTAATGACAGCAACACACGTCACCATCCCTGCACTATGTGTATCGCACAGTCATGCACATCATGTCACAGGCCACTACATAGGACATGCGCGCTGTAAGGCATGACACATGAGAGACCAACTCCCATGTCTGGAGTCAGCATCAGTGCCAACTGACATGGAACCCACATGCAGTGAACTTGACAGTGCACAGGCAAGGTCCCACAACCTGTTACACACCACCCCCACACATGATGCTACAGACATTGTTCCCGTGGACAAAGCGCCAGCCTACATTACCCTGGGAAGGAGTGACTACACACAGACCAGGGAACACATTGCAAGGAGGGGAAGGGTGGCAGGGGCACAGCGCTATACTGGGCCAAACAGGATCTGCACAGCACCTTTAAACCCTGCCAGTGGATTCATGCTACTGTGCCCTTACAAATGCCGGTGACACACAACAAACACACATGTACCTACCCCCTTCCGGCTGCTGCATCGCCTGTAAGCGCCTCTCCAGGTCTGGAAAGACCACCGGCAGCACACGCCTGTGGAGGTGGCTCAGACGGCGGCGGCCGCGGTTCTTGTGGCTCTCAGGTGAGTCCCCCAGCAGGAGCCGTGCAATCCTCCGCGTCCAGCACCGGATATCCTGCCAGCGTTTCCTCACCTGGGCCAGGCGCCGCCTCTGACCATCCACACCCCTCACGGCACTGACGGCGGTCAGCCAGATCTGCTCCTTGGCAGTGGCGCCTACCTGTGAGGAGGAACAAGTGACACCACATCAATACACCAGCCACATGTCACAGAGAGACATATGGGTACAAATTAGCTGGTAACAACAAGGCATGTCATGCAGCCAACGCATTGCACCTTTGTCATAGGGACATCATCCCCTGGTGAGGGAAAAAGCAGTACGTGCCACAGTGGGTACACAGGTGGAATGATGGCAATGTCACAATCAATGATCTAGGCTCACACTGTGCATCACACCCACCCCTCCTGGCTCAGGGCACTGCTGTGAGGACTCCACACCCACCCCTCCTGTCTCAGGGCACTGCTGGGAGGACTCTGCACCCACCCCTCCTGTCTCAGGGCACTGCTGGGAGGACTCTGCACACACCCCTCCTGTCTCAGGGCACTGCTGTGAGTGATAGGCCCCCACCCCTCCTGTCTCAGGGCACTGCTGTGAGGACTCCACACCCACCCCTCCTGTCTCAGGGCACTGCTGTGAGGACTCCACACCCACCCCTCCTGTCTCAGGGCACTGCTGGGAGGACTCTGCACCCACCCCTCCTGTCTCAGGGCACTGCTGGGAGGACTCTGCACACACCCCTCCTGTCTCAGGGCACTGCTGTGAGTGATAGGCCCCCACCCCTCCTGTCTCAGGGCACTGCTGGGAGACATCAGGCACCCCCCCCCCTGGGACCCCCCCGACAGTACATGGCATGTGTGTTACACCTGGACGCAATGGCAGAAGTCACAGTCACCACATAGGGACAGTCTGTGGCAGTGGCCTATGCACTCACCTGATAACCTGGTCGCCCATACAGCATGGAGTACTGTGGGAGGATCACATCCAGCAGAGCCATGTTCTCCTCCAGGGTGAATGGCTGTGTCCTCTCCACAGCCCTTGACATGGTTCCAGGGAATCAGTAGCAGCAGCTGGGTCGACGAATGCAAAGATGTGCAGGCAAGTGCTCCCTCATGGGACCTGGCTGCCTTATATGTGCCCTTCTGCCCAGTCTCATGCACAGGAGTACAGAGAGATTGGTCACTCACATTTGCATCCTATGTTTCCACCAATCCCTTCAAACCTAGCAGTCTGTGGGTTCTCTATCGGTTTCATTCTCCTGCATGATGTCAGCCCCACAAACACATTGCAACAAAGTAGACAAATCCCAACTGACTTCTGCTGTGCACCTTCCAGAACAATTTCCAATTTTGAACTTGGTCTCCATGACAACCAGCATGCATGTAGGCCTTAATACTTGTCCCCCATGTAATTTGGAGCATCACACACAGGTACGGTGCGTGTGGGGGCCCTAGGGCACCCCAAATGCATGGCAACGGCCCGTACATGCATGCCTACGCTCTCCATCACTTTTGGTCTGCACGCGTATGCGTACTCGTAGTGGTACGGACCGAACACTCGCATCTACGCTCACTATCACTATGGGTACGCATACGCGTGCAGACCCATAGTGATAGTGAGCGTAGATGCGAGTGTACGGTCCGTACCACTACGGGTACGCATACGCGTGCAGACCCATAGTGATAGTGAGCGTAGATGCGAGTGTACGGTCCGTACCCCTACGGGTACGCATACGCGTGCAGACCCATAGTGATAGTGAGCGTAGATGCGAGTGTACGGTCCATACCACTACGGGTACGCATACGCGTGCAGACCCATAGTGATAGTGAGCGTAGATGCGAGTGTACGGTCCGTACCACTACGGGTACGCATACGCGTGCAGACCCATAGTGATAGTGAGCGTAGATGCGAGTGTACGGTCCGTACCACTACGGGTACGCATACGCGTGCAGACCCATAGTGATAGTGAGCGTAGATGCGAGTGTACGGTCCGTACCACTACGGGTACGCATACATAGTGGTACGGACCGTACACTCGCATCTACGCTCACTATCACTATGGGTCTGCACGCGTATGCGTACCCGTAGTGGTACGGACCGTACACTCGCATCTACGCTCACTATCACTATGGGTCTGCACGCGTATGCGTACCCGTAGTGGTACGGACCGTACACTCGCATCTACGCTCACTATCACTATGGGTCTGCACGCGTATGCGTACCCGTAGTGGTACGGACCGTACACTCGCATCTACGCTCGCCATCACGATGGGTACACATACGGCAGCACTCCCACAGTGATTTGGGAACATGCACAGGCCCTCTCAGCAGCAGTACGGCGGATTTTACACATCACTGTGGTGATAGGCGACACACATGTCGGAATAGGGCGGACATACTTGTCCATGGATGGACATACTTGTCCAGGAATGGACACCAAGGCATCGTCTGTGCATTACCACATGTGTTGGGCACAGGTGTCACAGGCTGTGATGTGGAACATGCCTCCTGAGTGGAGAAGGCACCAGATGTATGATGAGATGTGTACATGTGTACTGTGTGAGGGTGCAATGTGTGCCAGGCATGCCCTTGACTCCTTTGACATGTGTGCATGTGGGACTGCGCACTTGGGGTGAGCGTCACTGGCATGGCACGGACACCAACACACGGAAGTGTCCCATGATGCCCGGTACAGGGGTCATGACACATGACTCATCACTACCCACAGTGCACAATGTGACTATGCCATATATGTGTCCGGGATTTACATCGGGTTGATGTTGTTGCACCCTCAAAAGCTGCAGCCGTTGCAGCAACCAACATGTGGCTGTGTGTAGATTGTCATTGCACACTGTTCCCAACACCATGCCACATGTGTTACCGGATGTGAGGTGCACATGTATGCAAGGGACACGGAGTAGCGTGACAAGGCCATGTCAGCAAACTCACAAGGAATGTGTGGGGAGTCATGACATGTGCACCTTCATGGCAAGGTGTGTGGGCTGGACTAGTGTAATGTCATGTGACCTGTGGCTCAAGTGTTCCGCTGCCAGTCTCTGCAATCAGCATCACACTTCTGCTGATGTGTGGGTGTATGTCACTCCTGTCTTGCGTCGGGCAGTGCACTTGCACTGGGACACAGCTATTCCCATGGCGTGGCATGGGGAGGTTCTCAATCACCGTGTGTAGCTGGGTCTTGGAAGGAGTGTCACCTTGCATCCATACGTGTCCTGGGCATGTAGCACATGCCTGACTCCCTATGTGGCATGTGTGTATTGGCAGATTTACATGTGCTCAGTAGACATGAGTTGTTCTCGTAGTGCACTCACTCTTCCTTGTCACTTCCAAATTACTGCAGAGCGCCTCCTGTTGCCCGAAGAATTCCAGACTTGGCCACCATGCAGGAGAATGACAGGATCCGGCTCTACCGCTTCACCCAACCGTTGATTCTGGAGCTGACGGCGAGACTGGCACCACACCTGCAACCGCAGCACAGGTATCCTACGGCACTGACACCCCAGCTGAAGGTAATGGCTGCCCTACATTTCCTTGCCACGGGTACCTTCCAATATACCATAGCTCATGTTGGTGGCATGTCCCAGAGCATGTTCAGCGGTGTGCTGCATGATTTCTTGGAGGCCATGTTGATTCACCTGGATGACTTCATCAAGTTCCCAACCCCTGAACAGATGACTGAGGTCAAGCGTGGTTTCTATGCCCTGGGAGGGATGCCCCATGTCATTGGGTCCATAGATGGGACACATGTAGGTTTGGTACCACCACACGCACGGGAGGTGGCGTACCGCAATCGGAAGCACTACCACTCCATCAATGCCCTTGTGGTGTGTCTGTCCAACATGGTGATTTCACATGTCTGTGCTCGTTTTCCAGGATCAGCGCACGATGCCTACATCATGAGGCGTAGCGGGATGCCTGATATGATGATGCAGCTGCGCAACGAACGTGCATGTGTTGTTGGTGGGTACAGTCTGTCTGTCCTGTATTCTGTTTGGCCGAGCAGCACTACCGCTTCGCCAGTTCTAACGATATCCATGTGCTTTCCATTTAGGGGACGCTGGCTATCCCAACATGCCTTGGCTGCTGACACCTCTCCGCAACCCCATCACGCCGGCCCAGCTCCGCTACAACACCGCCCATGGCCGGACAAGGCGAGTGATAGAGAGGACGTTTGGCATGCTGAAGAGCCGATTCCGGTGCCTCCACAAGACCGGCGGCGCACTCCCATATGCCCCGGCGAAGGTCTGCAAGATCTTCATGGTCTGCTGCATGCTGCACAACATGGCAGTTGAAAGAGCTGTGCCCCTCATCCTGGATCAAGATGACGAGGACCATCCACCCGTGGAGGACGAAGGGCTTGGCAATGGGGCTAGTGATGTGGAGGATGTGGAGCCGCAAGAGGACATCCGGACTCGGCTCATACGCGACTTCTTTGCTTAGTGGTGAGTACCAGGGTCTGAGTGTGCACGCATTGGTCCCCGTGTGGCATGCGTTGTGATGTGTGTCTCCACCTGCATGTATGGCACGTGGGTCAGAGGTGTGTGTGGGTGTGTCACTGGAGTGATGGTGGCAGTGATGGTAGTATTTCCCCAGGCATAATTGTGACCTAGCATGTTGTCATACATACATGTGTCGAGTAAATGCACATGCAAGTGGCTGTGCTTCTTGTGGCTGACTTCTTGTGTGTCTCTCTTCCCCAGGTACCTGCGCATGCCGTTTGCTGGTTGCATTGTTGTGGCACTGCTATTCCTCATGGACATGGCATCGTGGGCTGACTCAGCGTTACAGGCACGGACACGTTTGGAAGTCTCCATGGGGTAAGGGATGCATCTGGGGTGTATTGGGTGTGGCAGTTGTTCACGATGTGTGCACACTGCCCCGGTCGGGGTTTGGGTCCTCTGCAGACATGTGGCATCCCCATGGGACACGACATGCAGCTGGGTACACCTGAATAGATGGGCTGCCTGGTTGTCAGTCATCAGTGATGGGATGGTGGATTGTGATGAAGGCATCAATGTGTGTGACACTGCCCTCGGACACATACGGTTAACATTGTCTTGACATGGCGTGGGACTTCCACATCAGCGGATGTATGGTGTATGGCAGGCTCTCCGTGAGCAGCTGTGGGTATTTAGCTATTATCCGACACTTGTGTGCCAGTTCCATGGCTATCACGCATTTGTGCTGCAGAAGGGGGGTGCCAGTGTTGGAGCCACATGTTACTCCACATGATGTGTTCATGTGTACTTCAAGTTGCCTCTGCAATCCCAAACACATGACTATTAAAGGTGTCCCTATGCCTCCAAGGTGCCTCTTCTCAGTCAATGCTGGTGTGTTGGCACGGTGCATCCTGCATGTCTGGCATGGTATTCCCTGATTGTGGCTATGTGTCAATGTGTCGAGTGGCAAGATGCAAGCTGTGTGTGTGTGCTGAGACTGTGTAATGGGCATGATGTCCATGACTGTGTGGGTATTGTGACATGTGCCATCCCCATGCATCCAACGTTGTCCATGACCCCATTCTCTGCATCCACCGGACTCAAGCTTGCAGGACATGGTTCTGCCACCTGTCTACACGTACCTGGGTGCCCCCCAGGACACGGGCCAGGATCCCTGACCTCTGCGCATGAGTGTTGCTGTACTCAATGTGTCTGTCAGCACGGTTGTTCGGCCACCCCCTCAGCTGGTTCTGACCATCACGGGTGTGTATGGTGCTCCATGTCTGTCTTGCCTAGAAAACTGTGACCCATGTGTCCTGTGCCAGACTCAGGCCCCAGGGTGTGGATGGTTGAAGTGAACAGATGACTCAGGCATGTTTAGACTGTACAAGACACATGTTAGGTAATAATGCTACCAGCAGGCATCTACTCTTAATAGTGTGATTTATTATTGGGGGGGGGGGGGGCCAAGTGAGGGCCTTTCCGGGATTAGGGAATCCAAAGTTCAGTAGGGGAGTTGGTGTCCTTGCCATTGGAAATCCTCAGAGTCCATGCCACAGTCTTTGTCAACATTGGTCAGCCAGTGACCAGCAGGGCCATGTGGCAGAGAATGTCTCTTGATGCTGTGATGCTGTTGCTCCAGTGGGCCAGGTGCCAGGCCAGGTGTCCTGGGAGATGGTGATGTAGCAGCCACCCTCACGGTCCTTTCCGTGGACGACCCGGCTTCCTGCGGGGAACCTCAGCAGCAGGCCGTGACGACGTCTGGGATGCTCCGTCGGATGTTTCCTCCTCCTCCTCATGATCCCTCCCTGTGGGTGGTGATGTTCTCCGCCTTCTGGCACAGGGAGGGTCGGCCATGGTGTCGGCCATCCGACGGAGTTCAGCGTGAATCCCCTGGGACGCCGTCACTTGCTGAGCCTGTCTGTCCTCCATCCTCCGTTGGTGTAGCTGTAGACAGGCTATTAGCTCCGCATGTTGCTGGGCCTGCTGGACCTTGATCCCCTCGAGGACGGACACAACCTGGGCCATGCCCGTGGTGTCCTGCCGGTATGAGTCCAGGATGTTACGGACATGGGAAAATACCGGATCCCCAGCCAACTGGTCAGGCTCGCGCCTCCGCCGCTCTCCACTCCCACCACCCCTGCCCACTTGCGTCTGGCCTGCACTTGTGGGCACATGGGGTCTCCGGGACCCCTGAGGGGTGGCATTGGCGTTGTCGCCTGCCTCCTCCTGGGTGCCCGGGACACCGTGTCCCTCCTGGCGAGCCTGGCTGCATTGTGGTGTTGGGGCAGGGATCCTGGGTGTCTCCTGGGATGTGGCAGGAGTGGGGGTGGTGGTTGGCACGGTTGTACCTGACGCAGGTGCTGCAGGTGGTTGGACACCAGAGGGGCCAGGTCGGTCGGGGTCGTCCGCAGAGTGGTGAGAGTGGTCGCTGCCGGTGGGATCGGTCTCCTGCAGATCCGGGTCCTGTGAGTGTTCCCCCCCAGTGTTGGGGGGTGCAGCACGACGTTGACCTGTGTGTGAGAGAGACAATGTTAATTTTGATCCATGCAACATCCATGTTTCATCCGTTACAAAGTTGGCACATTTCCTCTTGGAATTAGGATCTGTCTTGCATTCCACTCACAGTGCACTTGTGCATGTGTGTGTCCCTTGGGCACCAATTTGGCCCCTTTAACTATGTGTGGCACAGTCTTACTTGCTGCGTCAAGTGTGACTGCAGTCAGCAGTGGAGTGTGCATGTGTGCCGAGCTATGCGTTTGCGCCTTCCTTGTAGCACTGTACATGTGCACATGGAGTGGATCCACACACTCATATGATGCAGGTGGCTGTCCTTGTGCTCGTGTACAGGTTGTAACATGGCCCTGCGTTTTGCCATGATGAAGAGGGGGGGTTCTGGCACTGGGCACCCTTGTCTACATGCACGCAGTCCACCTGCTGACGAGCAGACATTCCCACACACCAAAGGACTGATTTGCTCTCCCTGTGTCTCCCTCCTTCTCTGTCCCCCTCTCCCTCCCTCTCTGTCCCCCTCTCCCTCCCTCCGTGTGTCAGCCTCCTCCCTCTGTCCGTCTCCCTCCCTCTCTGTCCCCCTCTCCCTCCCTCTCTGTCCCCCTCTCCCTCCCTCTCTGTCCCCCTCTCCCTCCCTCTGTGTCCCCCTCTCCCTCCCTCCGTGTGTCAGCCTCCTCCCTCTGTCCGTCTCCCTCCCTCTCAGTCCCCCTCTCCCTCCCTCTCTGTCCCCCTCTCCCTCCCTCTGTGTCCCCCTCTCCCTCCCTCCGTGTGTCAGCCTCCTCCCTCTGTCCCCCTCTCCCTCCCTCTCAGTCCCCCTCTCCCACCCTCTGTGTCCCCCTCTCCCTCCCTCCGTGTGTCAGCCTCCTCCCTCTGTCCGTCTCCCTCCCTCTCAGTCCCCCTCTCCCTCCCTCTCTGTCCCCCTCTCCCTCCCTCTGTGTCCCCCTCTCCCTCCCTCCGTGTGTCACCCTCTGTCACCTTGGCCCAGCTTCCTGGGCACACACTGTTAGCAGATCTTTGAGTGGCCCTTGGCCTGTTGATGTGAGTTTGTTTCTGATCTCCAGGCACCCATTTTGTCTGCTGTGTGTCTGTGCGCTGCTGCTGTGGTGGTGTGTGCTGCCACTCTTTCACACTGTTGGCTGTTCATTAGCTGCTGGCATGTGCAAAACAGTGCCTTCACCCCCATGTGTTGATGCAAGGCGTCCGCCATTTGCTGGCAAGTCATTCCTGTGTTGGGACACAGTGTTTGTCTGGCTGTGACCTAGGCCATATGGGCAGAGGGCATTGTTGTCTGCTTTGGAGTCGCACTATGTGATTCTTGGTGCCCAGCCTCCCGCCATCCGGGTTACCGTGTCATGTGTTGTTGTCTTCTGTGGCCTGTGACTTGACATTGTCCAGCTGGGTGCATGGGGCATGGTGGCAGCAGTGGCATGTGCCTGCTCATGGAGTGTGGTTGAGTAATGCGATGGCTTGTGGTGGTTGCGTGCCTGTTATTGATTTTGGTTGTGGTTGCAGTTCCCCCCATGTGAGGTGCGTTGTTTGTGTACTCACCCGGGTCTCGGAGTCCTTCTACTCCTTCAACTGCCTCCACCGGCAGTATGGCCATCACCCTCTCCTCCCAGGGATGGTACTGTACGGCTCTGCGGGAGGGCCCTCCTCCGGTGGCGTTGGCCTGGTCGTGTTCCTCCTGCCTCTTGGCTCTGACCCTCCTCCGCAGATCGTACCACCTGTTCTGGCAATCCTGCTTGGTCCTCCTGGTGTCCGCAACAGCATTCACAGCATCGACGATGGTCTGCCACATGGCTGTTTTGGCTGCCTGGCTGGTGCTTCTGACCAATGTTCCAAAGATCTGTGGCTCGACTCTGAGGATTTGATCAACAAGGACCTCCAACTCTCGGTGACTGAACTTTGGATTCTTGGTAGTGGGCATGGTGAGGGGTGTGGGTGGGGATGGTGTGGGTGTGGGGGGGGTGTGGATGTTGGGGGGGGGGTGTGGATGGTTGTGTGTGTGTGTGAATGTGATGAGAGGGTGTTTGTGAGGGTGGTCGTTTGAAGGTGTGCAAGTGTAAGGTGTGGTGTAGCTTGTAGTCTGGTTCTGTGGTGTCTGGCAGCAGTGAGTCTGTTGGAAAGGCTCATGGTTTGTGTGTGTGGGCCCTTTTTATTGGTCCATGGGTGGGTGTGGCAGTTTTTGAATTTTGGGTGGGTGTGTTATAAGGAGTGGTGGTGTATTGGGCCTCTGTTTGTTTTTGGCAGTTGCAGGTCAGTGATTGTGTTATTTAAGTGGTTGTTGGCCATGTTTAGTGGCTGTGTGCCTTTCGACTGGTGTATTCTTGTGTTGTTTTATTTTGTCCTGGTTGTGTACGTGCGTTTTGAGCGTGTGTACGGTGTGTACATGGGCCATTTGGTTGTACGATTTTGTCCTTGTGTGTGGCTTTGTAAGACTCGTACATGCGGTTGTGATGTTGGGGCATGGGGTGCGCTCCGTACTTAGGAGGTTGTGTTGGGGGTGCGCCAGGAACGTACTGGGGTGGGGGTACGACTGGAACGTACTTGGGTGTAGGTACACGGGGGGTACGACACGTACAGGGGTGGGGGGTGTACATTGACGGTGGTACGACACGTACTGGGGTGGGGGTACGACTGGAACGTACTGGGGTGTAGGTACACGGGGGGTACGACACGTGCAGGGGTGGGGGGTGTACATTGACGGTGGTACGACACGTACTGGGGTGGGGGTACGACTGGAACGTACTGGGGTGTAGGTACACGGGGGGTACGACACGTCCTGGGGTGGGGGTACGACTCGAACGTACTTGGGTGTAGGTACACGGGGGGTACGACACGTCCAGGGGTGGGGGTACGACTGGAACGTACTTGGGTGTAGGTACACGGGGGGGTACGACACGTACTGGGGTGGGGGGGTGTACATTGACGGTGGTACGACACGTACTGGGGTGGGGGTACGACTGGAACGTACTGGGGTGTAGGTACACGGGGGGTACGACACGTACTGGGGTGGGGGTACGACTGGAACGTACTGGGGTGTAGGTACACGGGGGGTATGACACGTCCTGGGGTGGGGGTACGACTCGAACGTACTTGGGTGTAGGTACACGGGGGGTACGACACGTCCAGGGGTGGGGGTACGACTGGAACGTACTTGGGTGTAGGTACACGGGGGGGTACGACACGTCCTGGGGTGGGGGTACGACTCGAACGTACTGGGGTGTAGGTACACGGGGGGTATGACACGTACTGGGGTGGGGGTACGACTGGAACGTACTGGGGTGTAGGTACACGGGGGGTACGACACGTACTGGGGTGGGGGGTGTACATTGACGGTGGTACGACACGTCCTGGGGTGGGGGTACGACTGGAACGTACTTGGGTGTAGGTACACGGGGGGTACGACACGTCCAGGGGTGGGGGTACGACTGGAACGTACTTGGGTGTAGGTACACGGGGGGTACGACACGTCCAGGGGTGGGGGTACGACTGGAACGTACTGGGGTGGGGGTACACGGGGGGTACGACACGTACTGGGGTGGGGGGGTGTACATTGACGGTGGTACGACACGTACTGGGGTGGGGGTACGACTGGAACGTACTGGGGTGTAGGTACACGGGGGGTACGACACGTACTGGGGTGGGGGTACGACTGGAACGTACTGGGGTGTAGGTACACGGGGGGTATGACACGTACTGGGGTGGGGGTACGACTGGAACGTACTGGGGTGTAGGTACACGGGGGGTACGACACGTACTGGGGTGGGGGTACGACTGGAACGTACTGGGGTGTAGGTACACGGGGGGTACGACACGTCCTGGGGTGGGGGTACGACTCGAACGTACTTGGGTGTAGGTACACGGGGGGTACGACACGTACTGGGGTGGGGGGTGTACATTGACGGTGGTACGACACGTCCTGGGGTGGGGGTACGACTGGAACGTACTTGGGTGTAGGTACACGGGGGGGTACGACACGTCCTGGGGTGGGGGTACGACTCGAACGTACTGGGGTGGGGGTACACGGGGGTACGACACGTACAGGGGTGGGGGGTGTACATTGACGGTGGTACGACACGTACTGGGGTGGGGGTACGACTGGAACGTACTGGGGTGTAGGTACACGGGGGGTACGACACGTACAGGGGTGGGGGGTGTACATTGACGGTGGTACGACACGTACTGGGGTGGGGGTACGACTGGAACGTACTGGGGTGTAGGTACACGGGGGGTATGACACGTACTGGGGTGGGGGTACGACTGGAATGTACTGGGGTGTACATAGACGGTGGTACGACACGTACAGGGGTGGGGGGGTGTACATTGACGGTGGTACGACACGTCCTGGGGTGGGGGTACGACTGGAACGTACTTGGGTGTAGGTACACGGGGGGTACGACACGTCCAGGGGTGGGGGTACGACTGGAACGTACTGGGGTGGGGGTACACGGGGGTACGACACGTACAGGGGTGGGGGGGTGTACATTGACGGGGGTATGACACGTACTGGGGTGGGGGTTCGACTGGAACGTACTGGGGTGTACCTAGACGGGTGGGGGTATACATACACGGGGGGTACGTGTCGGACGTACGGGGGCTGGGGGGAGTGTTGGGCGCGTATGCGGGCACATGTCTCCATGGTTGCTATGGGTGTTCGGTGCGGACGGTGTTTTTTCCATACGGTTGTACGCTCGGACGCACGGGATGGATCGTGATTCCTCGGTCGGACTTGGCTTTTCACGTTTGTAAGGTAAATCGTCCGAGGACGTGTCGGACACATTTTCCGACCCGAGGACGTGTGGGGAATGATTCCCAGTGCGGTTCGTATGGACTTTTTACCATGCGAATCGTGATTGCCAGTTCGTACGGCACTTGTACGATTCGTACGGTAAAAAGACCCGATACGAGTCGCACGGGGGAATTTTTTACCGGATTGTGATCGGCACCTTAGTTTTGCAGAAAGTTAAATCTTGGTTTAGAAAGAGACCTTTTTATAATTTTGTGTAAATCTGTTCAGTATTTTGGGTGTTATTAAAAAAATATCTAGGGACGCGGATCATCCGTACTTTACTTTAGGATAAAAAAAAGACATAGAAATTCATAGAAAACAACAAAGGTTACAGGGACGTTATAGTCAGGTTGATGTTTTACCCACATAACACCATGGAAATTCAGCAGTTATACTTGTAGTTATACTTTTCTGAAGATATTATAACTCCTGCCTTTAAGTGACTTTAGGCCATGAGTTCTAGTTTCTCAACATAAGTATAACTATAACTGCTGAATTTCTATGGTTTTGAATGGGTTAAATATCAACCTAACATTCCTGTAACCTTTTATTTTTTCAGTGAATATATATGGTATTCAGTCAAAATTCGAGTTGGGAATGTCGGCTTACATTATTATCGAGATTTAAATATCGTAACACAGAAATATCGACAGCAAGAATATCGTGGTCAAGAATATCGACTTTAGGGAAAGAAATATTGATTCGAAAAATATAGAAGTCATTAATATCATTTGCAAAAATATATTTGTTTAAAATATCGATTTTTTTCATTAGTGTTATGTATGTTAGTATATATTATAAATGTAGGTAATGTATTTTCCTGTATAAGTATTCGTTATATTTTTAATATATGTGTTAAATTTTTAGTAGTTATTAATTTCATTTTAATCAAATTTTGCGTTTTTTTGTTCCATAGCAGGTTGTGGGTTTATAGGGGAATAGGATGGGAAGTAATTAAGTTATAATAAATGAATGAATATATCTATGTATTAATATTTTTTATTGAGATTTTATAATGAGAATTGTGTTTTTCATTTCATTTGGTAAATTATAGGTGCGGGGTGTGGGGTTTATAGGGAAAAGGGTGGGAATTAATTTATTTTTAATTCATTATTAATTATTTGTTAATTAATTAATTGACAATTAATTATGGTAATTGTGTAATTAATTTTAGGTGTGGGTTGTGGGGTTTATAGGGGTAAAGGGTGGGAAGTAATTTATTTGTAATCAATTAATAATTAGTTGTTAATTAATATTAATTATGTAATTGAGAATTAATTATGATAATTGTGTAATTAATTTTAGGTGTGGTTTGTGGGGTTTATAGCGGTAAAGGGTTGGAAGTAATTTATTTTTAATTAATATTTAGTTGTTAATTATTAATAATACATTGACAATTATGCTAATTGTGTAAATAATTTTAGGTGCAGGTTGTGGTGTTTATAGGGGTAAAGGCCGGGAAGTAATTTATTTTTAATTATTAATAATTGATTGTTAATTAATAATACTTAATTAATTGACAAATAATTATATTAATTTTGTAACTAATTTTACGTGTGGGTTGTGGAGTTTTTAGGAGTGAATGGTGGGAAGTAATTTATTTTTAATGTATTTTTAATTGATTAATGATTCGTTTATAATTAACATCAATTAATTAATTGATAATTAATTAGTGTAATTGTTTAAAAAAAAAATGTGTGTGCATTTTGGGTTTATAGGGGTGAAAGATGGGAGTAAATTAATGTTACTCACTTTATAATTAGTTGTTAAACACTATTAGTTATTTAATTGAAAAGTTTTTTAAATTGTGTAATGAATTTTTTTACAGTTTAATTTTAGGTGTGGGTTGTGAGTATTATAGGTGTGAAGGGTGGGAAATTAATTACTTTTTATGTGTTTTAATTTGTTTTGTTAATTAATAATATTTGTTTAATTGATAATTATTTATGTTAATTATACAAATATTTGGGGGGTTTTCGATGTGGATTATGAGTTGTGTGGTGTTATAGGGTAGGATGTAAATAGACTATATTTATGTAATAATTAATGTTTTTGTTAATAAACAATTTCTAAATAAAAATATTTATTTGTTTGTAAATTATTTTTTTGTTTTATTTAATATAATATCTGTAGGTGTTTGTGATATGTATTTAACATTATAATATGTTTCATTATTTTATTTAATATTAAATATATTTTCATTTTCATTTTTAACGTATTTATATTTTTTTATTTAGTTTAAAAAATATTTTTATTTTGTTGATGATATTTTGTTTGTTTTTAATTTTCAAATGTGAGAATAGTACATTTTACCCCTCCACAATCCAGCATTTTCCCTAAAAAAACACTGACTGGAGTGGTAATAGTACATTTTGTTTCTCTGCTATCCAACACTTTCCCTATTGAAGCACTGACTGGAGTGGGAATAGTACATTTTATCCTTCCACTATCCAACACTTTCCCTACTGTTGCAGTCATTGGCGTGGGAATAGTAATTGTTCCCCCTCCACTATCCAACACTTTCCCTACTATTGCACTCACTGGAGTGGGAATAGTATATTTTATCCCTCTGCTATGCAACACTTTACCTATTGATGCACTGACTGGAGTGGGAATAATAATTTTTACCCCTCTGCTATCCAACACTTTCCCTACTGTTGCACTCATTGGAGTGGAAATAGTAAATGTTATACCTCCGCTATCCAACACTTTCCCTACTGTTGCACTCGCTGGAGATGGAATAGTCATTTTTACCCCTCTGCTATTTAACACTTTCCCTACTATTGCACTCATAGGAGTGGGAATAATCATTTTTACCCCTCTGCTATCCAACACTTTTTCTAAAGTTGCACTGACTGGAGTGGGAATAGTAATTTCTACCCCACTGCTAAACAACACTTTCCCTACTGTTGCACTCACTGGAGTGGAAATAGTAAATGTTATACTTCCGCTATCCAACACTTTCCCTACTGTTGCACTCACTGGAGATGGAATAGTTAATTTTTACCCCTCTGCTATTCAACACTTTCCCTACTATTGCACTCATAGGAGTGGGAATAAGCATTTTTACCCCTCTGCAATCCAACACTTTTTCTAAAGTTGCACTGACTGGAGTGGGAATAGTAATTTCTACCCCACTGATAAACAACACTTTCCCTACTGTTGCACTCACTGGAGTGGGAATAGTAATTTTTACCCCTCCGCTATCCAACACTTTCCCTACTGTTGCACTCAGTGGAGTGGGAGATTTAACTTTAAAGATTTTTAAATAGTTTAATGTTTTAATTTATAATAGAATGTTATTTTAAAATAGATTTTATGTTATTGGCCTATGTATATATATCTATTTATTTGTTCACATTTTTATATAATTTTAAAATTATAAATATTAGTTTAATAATTGTTTTAAAGTAAATATATATATATGTATATGAATTATTATGTATGTGTATTTAACTTTTTTAAATTAGGTTTATTTGTTTTATGTGTTAAAATTTATAATAAATAAAAATAAAACAAATATTTTTTATTCTTTAATATATTAACATTTATTAATGTATTATATATATATATATATATATATAACCGCTCCACTTGCACCAATGTCTCGCACTCCCGAACGGGTGCTGTTCGGCGGGAGGTGCTCCCGCCAATATTCACGCTGCACGCCTCCTCTCACTCCAGAAAAGACACAGCACTCGCGGGGGAGAGTCAATCGATTTATTTTGACTCACAACGCTCCAACCAGACGCGTTTCGGCAACGCCTTCCTCGGTGGTATAAGGGCGCGCCAGAAACGGCCATATTTTATATATTTACATCTGACCACATTTCCTGTTTAACAACATCAACAAAGGACTAATTCATGTTATTCGTCAGTGCCATATTGAAATGGTATATACATCGTTTTATCGATTGTAGATAAATGCTTCAGGTGAATTCCCCGATAATAGCATAATGTTTGTACTAATACAATTCATATTTCCAAAACTATATCAGGCCCTATATGGGCCTTTGTATCTACATATACATACATGGGATTATCAAAGCAATCTAGCCCTGTATGGGCCCAAGCGCTATAATTGCATGTAGTCCTCCTAGATTTTAGGATAATCAACACCATCACTTAAATCATAATCTCTTTCACGATGACAAAATTTAACAGCAAAATGACAAAAAATGACAAGAAAATGGAACCTCATAAAAATTCAAATTAATTAATTAATTAATTAATTGATCAATTGAGCACTCTTCAGAGAAAATATATTGAGCATTATCATCAGAGTCATACTTGGATATTCCTCACTAACTCCAATTCATTTCTAAAGTATATCCATTTTTCTGAATTTAGTGGAGTAACCTATTAGGTGTGACCATTCTTATGGTAGAGAGCCCTCTACCCTAGATGCACAGTAAGTTCCTCGTTGCTATTAAGTCCACCAGGGGTCTTAGTACTAAGGTCTATAATGTACCTTGACTCTAACCTTCTCAATTTTGCTACTCTGTCCCCTCCTCTTATGTTTACAGGCACATGATCTAATGCAAAAAAAGTTAATAGATCACTATTACAGTTATGGTGTGCTTGAAAGTGTCTTGCAACGGGATACGTTGTATCCCGATTTTTTATTGCTCGTGTGTGTTCTAGGATGCGGATTTTTGTTTGGTGAATGGTACTTCCAATGTATCTTAAACCGCATGGACATACCAGACAATATACCATATATGGGGTGCTGCAAGTTAAGAACTTTCTAATCCACCTTGGCTTTTTAGTTCCCGTGACTGCATATGACAGGACCTTCTTGCTGTTCCTACATGATTTACATCTACCACAAGGGTAGAAACCATGTGGTGCCTCCCCAAATGGTCTAGGGACTGTACGTATAAAATGACTTCTAGTTAAAGTGTCCCTCAATGCTCTCGCTCTTCTAAAGGTAAGCATAGGATGTCTAGGTTTATCCATACCAATGATGGTGTCTGTTCTCAACAAGTTCCAGTTTTTCTTTAATATTGTTCTTAGTTCTCCTGCTCCACTAGAAAAGGTTGTTATCATTCTAAACTGGTCTTTTTTCTCTACAGTCTTTTTTGATTTTAAAAGATCTTCTCTGGACTTAGACTGCACTTTTGCGAGGGATTCCAACAATGATTGTTCACCGTACCCTCGTGCTTTGAATCTCCCTATGCTAGCTTCTGCACTGGAAGTAAAATCTGCCTCACTAGTGCAGTTTCTCTTTATCCTGAGCAATTCGCCATAGGGAATGCTCAGGACCAATCTAGGAGGATGAATGCTTGTCGAGTGTAAAGTAGAATCCCCAGCCGTTGGCTTTCGAAACAATCGTGTATTGATCTTCCCCGCATCAATAAAAACCTCTAAATCAAGGAAATTCACACTCACAGAGCTTATTTCAACTGTAAAGCGCAGATTATTCTCATCGTCATTTAAAATATCTGTGTACATCAAAGCTGATTCTTGTGACCCTCTCCAAACTAGGAAAAGATCATCTATATACCTGTACCAGGCTACTATATTCTGTGTCCATTCCCCATTGGTGGACGTCCAGGCCACCTGCTCCTCCCACCAGCCCACGAAAAGATTCGCGTAGATGGGGGCGAAGCAGGTGCCCATAGCTGTACCTGTAAGTTGTTTGTAGAACTGATTCTGGTATAGAAAAATGTTGTTTTCAAGACAGAAAGTGAGAAATTCCAACAGCATGGTACTATGTTCCGTGAATTTCACCGAACGTGTATCTAAAAAAGATTTTACAGCTTGAATCCCATCGGTGTGCGAAATATTGCTATATAAGCTAGCTATATCCATAACTAGCATACAATCACCTTCCCGCCAATTAATCTGTTCCACATGTCCCAGAAAATCCTTAGTGTCTCTAATATAACTGCGTAGATTCTTCACAAAATCAGTTAAAAAATAATCAATGTACACAGACATATGTTCAAGCAGGCTACCTTGCGAACTCACTATGGGTCTACCTCGTGGCCTATTCCTGTCCTTATGTACTTTCGGTAAATGGTAAAAACTGGGAATCACCGGATTCAAACACCTCAAGTACAAATTTTCTTCAGATTCCACCAATCCTTGCTCGTACCATTTTCTAAGTAATTGGTGGCACTTTGATATACTTTCAAGGTAGATTTTCTTATCAATTTTCTCATAACAACAGGGATCTGATAGTTGTCGTAGTGCCTCCTCATTATAAGCCTCATAGGTTTGGAGCACTACATTACCCCCCTTGTCCGAGGGTTTCACAATTACATTAGTGTCTGCTTTGATGTTTGTTATAGCCTTAATCTGGCCTTGAGTCAGATTCGATTTGTTCCCCATGAGTCTCGTTCGCCACTTCATCAATTCTTTAGACACTATCTCCACAAACACATCAATATTGTCATTGGGCATCTGAGGTAGAAATGTTGACACTGGTTTAAATGGACTGCCACCTCCAATTTGTTCTATTCCTGTTAATGCAGAAATATCACTTACACCTGTATCCTCATTCTCCATTCCCAGTTCTTTCAGGGTCTGTAATGCTGGTAAGTCTCGTCCAATTAAGATGTCCATTTGCAGCTCTGTTTGATTAGTTGCTGTTTGTTTCTTTGGCCTTAGCTTGTAGAATTTGTGTAGTTTTAGTTTGCGGGCGAATTTAAACAAATCGATTCTCGTCTGTGTATATTCAAGATGTTTCTGAGGACAAAAGGATAATCCCAATTTTAATACCGATTCTTCATTCTTTGTTAGATTCTTGGGGGTTAGGTTTATGATTGTTAGGTTGTTGTCCATCTCTGAACTCATTTCCATTTGTTGTAACGGTTGCTCCTGGTTGTGGGCGGTGAGTACTTGCTTTTTGCGCCACTCACCTCCTCTCTGCGTCGGCCGCCTCTTTGATTCTCGGGTGGCTTGCCTCTTGCCCCCTTTTGCCACGATTGTCTGATTAATTGGAATTCCTCGTGAAAAGGGATCTTCCTCATTGTTGCTGGACCTGGAGCACCTCCCTTATCCGATAGTTCTGTTTCTGATACTTCTGATTCAGTTGTATCACCTTGAACGCTCACTAATGGCAGACTCTTCTTGTTTACCAATGCTTGCCTTGGCGCTTCATATCTCTTGGCGAAAGTCAATACTCTTCCCAATGCGTAATCGCGTTTGTCGCGCTCAAACTTCTACTGCTTTCGCTGTCTTATTTTGCCTTCATATGCCTTTAATCTTTTTATCATTATTGTTCTTAGTTCCTCCTGTTTCTTTTTGTCATCATCTTTGCTAATTTCTTTTTCCAATTCATCAATAGCCTTGCGAGCCTTTTCATGGTCACTCCATGCGAATTTTATCAAAATCATCAGCATCCCTTTGCATGAACCCGCAGTGTATTCAGCCCATTCCACTAGAAGCTGGGGGTCAGGGTTTTCATATGCAGGGACCGTATATATGCGGAGGCCTCTGGGAACTCTGTCAACCTCCACATAATTCTGTAGGGAAGTTGCTTTCCACCATTTGCGTACTTCGCGTTCGTGCAGTCTCTCAAGGCTTGTGAATTGCGCATGCAGTGTTATTCCTTCTTTTAACTCACTAAATCTACTAGTTGTTCCACTGGATGGTCATTTTTTGAATACTTCTAAGGCCGCCTCTTGACGATCAGTGTCGCTATACATCATGTCGTATAGCGTTGCCCAGTTTGCGATCCTCCGGAACCCAATTGGGCTCCCGAGTGCCCCCTCGTTCTACCGCCAGACTATAATGAATCACCGCCGTCCCCTAGAAATGAATTGGAGTTAGTGAGGAATATCCAAGTATGACTCTGATGATAATGCTCAATATATTGTCTCTGAAGAGTGCTCAATTGATCAATCAATTAATTAATTAATTAATTTGAATTTTTATGAGGTTCCATTTTCTTGTAATTATTTGTCATTTTGCTGTTAAATTTTGTCATCGTGAAAGAGATTATGATTTAAGTGATGGTGTTTATTATCCTAAAATCTAGGAGGACTACATGCAATTATAGCGCTTGGGCCCATACAGGGCTAGATTGCTTTGATAATCCCATGTATGTATATGTAGATACAAAGGCCCATCTAGGGCGTGATATAGTTTTGGAAATATGAATTGTATTAGTACAAACATTATGCTATTATCGGGGAATTCACCTGAAGCATTTATCTACAATCGATAAAACGATGTATAGACCATTTCAATATGGCACTGACGAATAACATGAATTAGTCCTTTGTTGATGTTGTTAAACAGGAAATGTGGTCAGATGTAAATATATAAAATATGGCCGTTTCTGGCGCGCCCTTATACCACCGAGGAAGGCGTTGCCGAAACGCGTCTGGTTGGAGCGTTGTGAGTCAAAATAAATCGATTGACTCTCCCCCGCGAGTGCTGTGTCTTTTCGGGAGTGAGAGGAGGCGTGCAGCGTGAATATATATATATTGATGGCGACAGAGAAATAAAAACGATTATTGCACTACAAGTTGGGTCCGTGCCTCTCTCTCTCTCAGAGAATCGTAAGCGGGGAAAAGCTACGGAGGACGAAGCGTGATATATATATATATATATATAAATTAACTGAAAAAACCATAGGTTTCAGGGGCGTTATAGTTAGCTGGACTTTTCATTCGTACAAAACCATTGAAATTCCCCCGTTATAGTTAGTTCAGCTAACTATAACTCGCGCGCCCACAATGCACTGCTGATGACGTCACATATTACATCACTCATGACATGGTCAGTGACATCATTCATGACATCACTGATGACATCTCAAATGATATCACTGATGACATCACTGATGACATCATCCAGTAAATGTGTGTTTTTCTGAAAATTACATATGTTTTATATATGTATATCTCAAGGTCGATGGAAGAATAAAGGGTATATAAGTGTCTAAATGGATGATTTGTTTTTGAAAAATTGATTGTATAACTGACTGATTAAGTGTATCTTAGTGAATACATTGCTTAGTGAGCAATGTTTAAATATGTAAATATCTGTATCAGTCTCTCACTTTGTGTATAAGTGGCTGCATGGGTTGGTGGGCAGCTACATGAGTGTCTATACAGGTTATTAGTTGGTTTTTTGAGTATCAGTATGAGTGTCTGTATGGTTTGGTCGGGGGTATTACGTAGTGCATAGGTGCATGAATGAGTGACTCACTGTTTGTGTTGAAGACAGCATGTGTGCAGGACTGTATGGGCGGATAAGTGTGTGCATGGGTGTGTTAGTGAGTGAATGACTGTCTCAATAGTGTCTTTATGAGTAACTACATATGTTTTAAACTAGTATATGTGACTATTGGTGTATATAAGTGAGTATATGTGAGAGTGAGAGATTGAAAGGGTTCCTGTATGAATAAGTATGTGTTTCTATAAGTGATTGTTTAAAAGACTAAGTATGTGTAAGTTTCTGTAGAAGTAAGTGTGGTGGTGTGTGTATAACTGTATATGCAAGTAAATGGATGTTTGATTCTTTATTAGCATGAGTGACTATGTGTGTGAGTAGCTCTATGGATGAGTGGCGTTGTGTAACAGGATGTATAGGTGTATGAGTACATATGAGGAGTGAGTACATGTATGAGTGACTGTATAGGACTGTTGGTGAATGAGTGGATGTGTATGTGGATCTTAGAATTACTGAATAGGTTTTTGTAACTGATATTGGTATGTCCATTGTTTTGAAAATTTTAGTTTCTATTTTTGAATGTGTGTGTTTGAGTTATGCGTTGGGGTCCCCCTGTGATTAGCATGACCTCCTCTGTAAGCCCCTAGTATATAATAGGGCAGGGGGATTAAAACTACCTCTTAATCAGGCCACAGGGCGTTTTTGCACACGTTAACTCAGGCCCCGTCCCCTCCCTTCACCACTGTGTAAACACGACCTGTGTCTGTTTTTAGTTGGGAGATTAAGTTCATTTGAATCCTGAGGGTCCCCAGGGTCCAACTAGCCCACTAGGTACCTCCAGTAAGTGCCACAGAGCTGCGTTGCAGAGAGGTGTAAAAGTGGCAAAGCCTGGACCACCTCTCTGCAATGCAGCTCAGTGGCGCTTACTGGAAGCACTTGGTGGGCTAGTTAGCCCCCAGGGGCCCTCAGTACTGAAGGGAAATTATATCCTCAATTTAAAACGTGCCATAGTGCGTGTTTGCACACGTCACCTCAGGCCCCGTCCCCTCCCTTCACCACTGTGTAAACGCGCCCTGTGGCTGTTCTAAGTTGAGAGATTAAGTCCCCTTGAATCCTAAGGGTCCCTAGGGTCAAACTAGACCACTAGGTACCTCCAGTAAGCGCCACAGAGCTGCGTTGCAGAGAGGTGTAAAAAGGGGCTTGGCCTCAGAACACCTGTCTGCAGCGCAGCTCCCTGGCGCATACTGGAGATGCCTGTTGGGCTAGTTGGCCCTCAGGGACCCTCAGTATTGAAGAGGAATTAATTCCCCAACTTACAACTCACCAGGGGGCGCGTTTGCAGAGTGCTGCAAGGAGGGGGCGTGGCCTCCGGCACGATGCCAGTCTTTTATTTATTTTAATTTTTTAAGAAGGGGGGCTGTGTGGTTCCCCTTCTTATTCTAATTTATTGGCCCTGATGACCCCATCCCCCAGGGCCTGTCTCCTAATTATATTTTTTTGACCCCAATCCCCAGGGCCGGCCACTGTTTTTTATTATTTAAAAAAAATATATATTTATAGACACACCTAGGACATGCTGGACAAACCGTACGTACCTATCACCATGACGATTTGAGTGATATTCATTAAAAGGCGACTATGCATACAATGAATCCACGTGGAATGTATTTACACCACTAGTGAAGCTCTGACATGTCTGATGCCCTACCGTGCCTAATCCCAGTAGACACCCTTGTCGCTTATTTATACAAACATGGGTAGCTATTGACGGGCACATTTAATACACATGCACACCAAGCCATTCAAAGGGGATTCGACAAAAATTCGACCAAAACTATGTAAGAAAGCCCCCTCACGGTTAATAAAACACACATCCACTGCCGGATGTGTAATACTTTTTATTTTACTCTCTGGAAAGGGGACGAACATCACTTGAGAGTCACAGCACACTCCTGGCAGAGCACAATGCTGTGTTACACCCACCATTGCCTGCCGAGAGCCACACACCTCTGTGTTGTATTCCACCAGCTAGTGGATATGCTATGACACTCTCTAGCCCATGTGCACTGTAACACCACCCCGTGAATATGTCATGCCACACTTGTCTTCGCACGGGTTATATTGCCCCATCTAACGTGCCTTCCTCGATGCCTATGTTATAACGCACAGTGCTATGCCATACATATTACAATCTGGGATCCATATCTTTGTCACAGTGCATATGCAACGTTACACTCCCCAGCACATATTTTATATTACAACTTTAGAGACCAGTTAGGTTACACAACACTGCCCTGTGCATATTACACTCCAAGGCGCACATCGCATAGCACGCGCTAGTGCCTGTGCTATCTCGCGCTCTCCAATGAATCTGTCATTGCGCACAATGGGCCGGATTCACAGAACTAACTTAAGACAAAATCCTAAACTTACTACTTTTGGTATTCACAGAAGTTAGGATTTTGTCTTAAGTTTGTCTTAAGACAAACTGAAGACAGACTTAAGACAGTCTTAAGACAGACTTAAGACAGTCTTAAGACAGACTTAAGACAAACTTAAGACAGACTTAGACAGACTTAAGACAGACTTAAGTTAGGATTTTGTCTTAAGTTTGTTTTAAGTTTGTCTTAAGTCTGTCTTAAGTCTGTCTTAAGTCTATCTTAAGACTGTCTTAAGTCTGTCTTAAGTTTGTCTTAAGACAAACTTAAGACAAAATCCTAACTTCTGTGAATACCAAAAGTAGTAAATTTAGGATTTTGTCTTAAGTTAGTTCTGTGAATCTGCCCCATTGTATTGCATATTATATTTCACGCCCGGTTCATCTTATATCACACTTTTTGGTGCATAGTTTATACCATACACTATATCTAGTTTTCATTTTCAATCGTGCTCTCAGGACTATGTTCTATATAACACTGTGTTCACCTACCCTTTTCACGGGCATTACATTTTGCGATAGGGGGTGGAGGGTCAGGGGGTGTTTCTGCCAAGTGAGCCCGGAGTCACAGTCACAAACGTCCTCTTCTTCCTGAATAAAAGTGAGATTATGCTGCATACTTGTTCATATTTTAAGTAGTTCGCACAGACACACGTTTTAAAAACAATAAAGTTCCTAATACCCGCCTTCTCTGAACAGTTAGCTTGCTGCCCCATCCCCCTCCTCCCTATCCTCTGTTGTGTGAATCCATGGACTAGCCTCCTCCCTCCTGCCATGCATGGTCTGATGTGCTGCCACTGCCCTCAATTTAGTATGATGTACCAGTCCCCTCCTCCTGCCCTCCATTGCCCAGTTCTATGCCCCATCATTGACCTCCTGCTTAAACTCTGTGCTTAGCTTGCTGCCCCTATTCTCCTTCCCCCTGCCCTCCGATGTCTTTGTGCATGCCCCTGCTCCATCCTTTTTGCCCACCATGTTCCATGGACCTGCCACTCCTATCTACTCTGAGTGTTCTGTTGAGCTGCCACTCCCCTCCCACCTGCCTAGCATTGTCAGATGACTGTAACCTGTCCCTGCCACCTCCACCCTGCCTGTCCACATGCCATGCCCCTATCCTCTTCCTCCTGTCCTACATGGTCCATTGTACTGCCACACCCTTCTGCCCTCCCTGGTCTGTTGTGCTGCAACTGCTCCTCCTGCCTGCCCCGTGCGGTCTGTTGTGAGGCCCCTTCCCCTGAACTTTCTTGTCTGTGCACAGGTCCTGACCCTCCCTTCTATCCTCCATCGTCCTTTGTGCATGCCCCTGCACCCTCCTTCTTGCCCATCATAGCCATTGTGCTGCCACTAACCCTCTCACTTGCCATGCATGGTCTTCTGTGCTGCCATGGCCCCTCCCACCTTCCCTGTGTGGTCAGTTAGCTGCCCCTGACCCCCTCCCACCTTCCCTCCATGGTCTGTGTGTATGCCATCACAGTCTCACTGTTGCTCTTCATGGTGTGTCTTGCTTCTAGTGCCCATCCTGCCTGACCTCCATGGCTATCTTGCTGCTCCTGCCCTGCCCCCTTGCCCCCAGCCCTCTGTTTACATGTGCAGACCCCTACTCCCTCCTTCCTGGCTTGTCTGTTCCATTGTAATGCCCCTGATCCATCCCTCCTGCCCTTTATGGTCTGTTATGCTGCAGCTTTCTCTCCTGTCTGTCCATTATGGTCAGCTAGCTACCATTGCCTCTCGCCCCTCTGTTCTCTGTTGTCCATGTGCATGGTCCTGTCCCCTACCTCTTGCATTCTATGGATTGTTGTGCTGCACTCCCGTCCCGCATGCCCTGTGTGGTGTATTGTGCTGCTGCAAACCCTGATGCCTGCCCTGCAGGGTCAGTTTGGTGCACCTCTCCATGTCCCTCCTGTCCTCTGTTATCCAAGTCCATGTCCCTACCCCATTTCCTTCCATGATCCAATGTACCATACTTGCGAACATTTTGAACTTAGTAAGAGGGAGATTTTGAAAAAAAACTGGGGTATTGATTTTCCCCTTTGAGTTACATTGAAAAAGAGGAGATTGTAGGCAGGAGACAGATCAAATAAAGCTCATTTGAGCTTAAAAACATTGGACGTTTCCTGGCTGAATCGGGTCTGTTGGCATGTATGGTTGTACTACCATTGCCTCTTCCTTCTGCCCACAATGGTCTATTACATTGCCACAGCCTCTCTTGCAAGTCCTGTATTGTTGGTTTGTTGCCCCTGCCCCCCTTTCCACTGCCCTCCATAGTCTGTTGTGCTGCCACGGCCCTTCCTGCCTGCTCAGTGTGGTTAAATTGTTGCCTTTGCACCCTCCTACCTGCCTTCAATTTTCAGAGTCCGTGCCCCTGGCCTCTGCCTCTCAACAGTATCCTAATGAACAACTAGATTGCTAAAATTCTATATTTATTACAAAAGTGTGGAACGCCTGACGTCATCTTGATGTAATCAAAACTGTAATACCTAGAGCATTTCCTTTAGAAATTACATATATGAGAGGGTCTTATTGGCATCAAAGTTATGGTTAGTGCTCCAAAAGACTAAAATAAGGACATATTTTCTGAGTTTTCAAATAGTGACAAAGCACTTTTAAATTATTTGTTATCTTTCTGTTTTTTTATCCAGTTGACCACTTGATTAAATGTTGCACTTAGGGGAGAGGATGTGGTGTTACTTCCAGAACTGCAGACTTTGCAACTGGGGAACCAGGTTGGAGTTTCTGCTTCAGCTCGACATTCTGTGATTCTGGTCAAATCACTTAGTCTCCCCATGTCTACAACCAAAATGAATTTGTTCTTGCGTGATGTAACCAATGCTCATGTAAAGCACACCAATACCTGACAAGTCTGCACTACATAACACTGCAAAAACACAAAATAATAAGTGTTTTGCACGCTTCTGTCATTGGGCTATATTTGGGCTACATCTGGGTGATTTTGGGCTACATTTGAGCTCTTTTGTCTCCGGTGGCCATCTTGGGAGATTTATTTGTTATGAAGTTTCCTAATTTCCTCATGTACTGCAGTCTCCTCAGTAGGAAATGCTTTCAGTTTTTTACTTTGATTCCATCATGAAGGTATTCAGATATGTCACACATTTGCCATAAATTCTGAAAGTTAGCACTCTAGTTGCTCATTAAATCACTGTAGTAAAACTACTGTTCACCATGGAAGTCTGCTCCTGGTATTAAAAGTGCATGTTTCAGTCTGCATGTCAGAATTTTTTAATGTAATAGAAGAGGATTTGAGAAGTCACTCAAAATGTGCCCTCATTTTCTTTCTTCAGCATTAATCATAATTTCTAAGGCAAAATGAACCCCCTCATTGTGTTCCTTTTTAAATTAAATCTTTTAAGTGTTACCAATTTATTCCAATCAAGATGGCTTCAGGTGTGCCATACTTTTGTCATAATGAAGACAGTAAGCTCTCTAGTTGTTTTGAAGAACACTCTGGGACATTCTGTCATTGGGCTATACTTGGGCTACATCTGGGTGATATTTGGGCTACATTTGGGCTCTTTTTTCTCTGGTGGCCATCTTGGGAGACTTATTTGTTATGAGGTTTCCTAATTTCCTCATTTACTGCAGTCTCCTCAGTAGAAAATACTTTCAGTTTTTTACTTTGATTCCATCAAGAAGGCATTCAGATGTGTCACACATTTGCCATAAATTCAGAATGTTAGCACTCTTTTTGCTCATTAGATCACTGTAGTAAAGCTACTGCTCACCAGGGAAAACTGCTGCTGGTATTGAAAGTGCATGTTTCAGTCTGCATGTCAGAATTTTTTAATGAAATAAAAGAGGATTTCAGAAGTCAAAATGTGCCCTAGTTTTTCTTTCTGCAGCACTAATCATACTTGTTATGGAAAAATGAACCCCCTCATTTTGTTCCTTTTTAAATTAAATGTTTTAAGAGTTACCACTTTAATCCAAGCAAGATGGCTTCAGGTGTGCCATACATTTATCATAAGTAGGACTGTTAGCGCTCTAGTTGTTCTTTGGAACACTCTGGGAAGCTGCAGTAGAACACAAAGGAATCAACTGACAGTCTCTGCCCTTGTTGGATGTACATGTTTTACTGAGAATGTCAGACTTCATTCTCACATGACTGAGAAAGATAATGTGAATTTACAGAAAATAAGCTCTCAGTTTAGCTTATAGATCACCTTCCAAACCTCTGTGGGAAAAGCATGAGAAAATATTTTTCTCTCAATCATGATATCTCAGCAGAAGGCTTTTTCACATGGTGAAATCACCTTAGAACATACCACAATTCCTAAAATGAGTATGGTACCATCAACAAATGATTTATAATGTAACTAAAGTCTTAAAACCTTCTATTAACTGCAATGCTTTTTAATGAGGTGCTATCATGTATATTGGTCCCAAGATGGCTGCCAACACTTCTTGGATGAAGTGCTGACAGCCAATCAGATCTCAGGATGAGATGTGTGGTTAGGCTCCGCCCACATATATATATATGATTTTACTTTTGATTTTCTCAGGAACTACTGAACAGATTGACACCAGACCTGCAAAAGGCACTTCCCTGAGCTGAGGACTACCTCTCTGCCAAATTTCAAGTAATTCTGTTCAGCCGTCCGGGCTGTACCTTGGACTAAAGGTCCCTATGGAAAATTGCATGGGGAAAACGCATTTTGGGACCCCCCTTTTTTCTCAGCCCCCGCTTGACGAATCCCCCCGAGACTTTCAGGGTAGGAGCGGAGCGCCCCACCTATTTTGAACATTTCGCGAGGATTCGTCAACCGTCGCCAAAGTTATTCCAAATAGAATGTTGCGGATTTCCTATGGAAACACGGTCCTAACTATAACTATCTACTGGCGACCGCCAGTAGATAATAT